>NC_084505.1:30145126-30445126 GCF_024500385.1 Phyllopteryx taeniolatus | reverse complement strand
TCCATACATTTTTTTTCCCATCTCCCGAAGGTGTAAAAATCAATGTCCCAAAACGCTTGTCCGTAAAACGACAGCTTTGAAATGTATTGAGACAGTGCGACAGAACATTTCTAAATGTGTCTTCATGTTTGTCTCGCAGCCGAGTGTGGTTTTGACGCTCGTGTTCAACGCTGCTCTCTCTATCAGAACATTCTGTGGTGTCACAGGCCAACCGAGTAATCACATTTTTTATAAGAGTGATGTTTGAGTAGACGCGAGGGCTGTTTTTCCCTTCGACTAACATCTCAGAGGTACAAAAGTGCCTGTGGTTTTGTGCTGGAGACTCTCTGACACTGATGGAGAATGGGCTGCATTGTACACATGCAATGCGGGCCAGAGGGAAATAATCATTGTGTGCACGAGGAAGTGACAACATTTCCCCCCCTCAAAAGGCACAGTTGTTGGCCTTGCCATCAATGGATGTGAAATGTTAAACATTCACAAGTGGCTACTTAAAGCATGGCAAATAAACCACTCGGTTCAAATGAAAGAAAAGACATTTTTGCCTGTTGACACACACAGTGGCAAATGTTGCATTGCTGCCTCGAAGATCCTTGCCAGAAGTGACTTTTTTAATTTATTGATTTATTATTATTATTATTTTTAAAATAGTAATGTAAAATGTTTTCACTGACGAATGTAATGGTTTTAAACAAAGAATCTACTGTGGCGTCTACAAGTGTCTGCACTCAGCTGTAAGATGGACATCTCTTGTGTTCACTTAACAGACACCTGCACAATAAAATCAGATCCAATACAAGAACTGTAAAAAAAAAAAAAAAAGTCTGCTTTTACAAATATCAGTATGTTCTGTTCAATTAAATATTCTTTTCTTATTAAAACATACAAGAGCTCCCTTTCTGTTGTCATTTACCATACAAGAGTTGCAGAGTTGTATTCACTCCTTGTTGCGTATGTTGTTTGAAGTTGTTAGTAGATGAGAGAGAGGACCAACATTGAAGTCTCCCAACGACCAGTATGACAACGCCGGGATCATAGATGTCGCTAGTCGGGTTACTGAAATTGTAATCTTGCGGTCACAGCGTGCAAGACGTCACTTACTTTAGCTTAAAGCTGAGTTTCAATGTGAACAAACAACTGCAGTTTGTCCGTGGGCGAGTAACGCGCCTACAGAAAGTCACAGTCATCAGTCACATTTAGTCTTTTCTCTTGGACTAAATTCAGATATTATGATATCTAATTTTGTATTTTTTTTCTGCTCATACCGTCATTTTCCAATTAGTCATAGCAGGACAATGGAGGTTGATTTCCAAACTGTGGTGCGTGTATCCACACAATGCAGCCCTATGGGGGTCACAAGCCAGTGCAAACTGTAGGCCGGTCCCAAGCCCGGATAAATGCAGAGGGTTGCGTCAGGAAGGGCATCCGGCTAAAAACTTTGCCAAACAAATATGAGCGTACATCCAAAGAATTCTATACCGGATCGGTCGTGGCCCGGGTTAACAACGTCCGCCACCGGCGCCGTCAACCTGCAGGGCGCCGGTGGAAATTCAGCTACTGTGGGTCGTAGTCAAAGAAGAAGAAGAGGAAATGACAGGAAAATATCAGGAGTTGGTTGACATGATAATTAGGAGAAGGTTGATATATTGTGTGTCCAGGAGAGCAGGTGGAACGGCAGTAAGGCTAGAAGTTTAGGGGCAGGGTTTAAATTATTTTACCATGGTGTAGATGGGAAAAGAAATAGAGTCTGGGTTATTTTAAAAGAAGAGTTGGCTAAGAATGTCTTGGAGGTGAAAAGAGTATCAGATCGAGTGATGGGGCTGACACTTGAAATTGTTATGTATAATGTGATTAGTGGCTATGCCACACAGGTAGGATGTGACCGAGAGGTGAAAGAGAAATTCTGGAAGGAGCTAGACGAAGTAGTTCTGAGCATCCCAGACAGAGAGAGAGTCGTGATTGGTGCAGATTGTAATGGACATGTTGGTGAAGGAAATAGGGGTGATGAAGAAGTCATGGGTAAGTACGGCATCCAGGAAAGGAACTTGGAGGGACAGATGGTGGTAGACTTTGCAAAAAGGATGCAAATGGCTGTAGTGAACACTTTTTCCCAGAAGAGGCAGGAACATAGGGTGACCTACAAGAGCGGAGGTAGAAGCACGCAGGTGGATTACATCTTGTGCAGACGATGTCATCTGAAGGAGGTTACTGACTGTAAGGTAGTGGTAGGGGAGAGTGTGGCTAGACAGCATAGGATGGTGGTGTGTAAGATGACTCTGGTGGTGGGGAGGAAGTTTAGGAAGACAAAGGCAGAGCAGAGAACCATGTGGTGGAAGCTGAGACAGGACGAGTGTTGTGCAGCTTTTCGGAAAGGGTGAGACAGGCTCTCGGTGGACAGGAGGAGCTTCCAGAAGACTGGACCGCTGCAGCCAAGGTGATCAGAGAGGCAGGCGGGAGAGTACTTGGTGTATCTTCTGGCAGGAAAGGAGAGAAGGAGACTTGGTGGTGGAACCTCACAGTACAGGAAATCATACAAGGAAAAAGGTTAACAAAGAAGAAGTGGGACACTGAGAGGACCGAGGAGACAGGAATACATTGAGATGCGACACAGGGCAAAGGTAGAGGTGGCAAAAGCCAAACAAGAGGCATATGATGACATGTATGACAGGTTGGACACTAAAGAAGGAGAAAATGATCTATCCAGGCTGGCCAGACAGAGGGATAGAGATGGGAAGGATGTGCAGCAGGTTAGGGTGATTAAGGATAGAGATGGAAATATGTTGACTGGTGCCAGTAGTGTGCTAGATAGATGGAAAGAATACTTCAAGGAGTTGATGAATGAGGAAAATGAGAGAGAAGGGAGAGTAGAAGAGGCAAGTGTGGTGGACCAGGAAGTGGCAATGATTAGTAAGGGGGAAGTTAGAAAGGCATTAAAGAGGATGAAAAATGGAAAGGTGTCCTGATGATATTCCTGTGGAGGTATGGAAGCATCTTGGAGAGGTGGCTGTGGAGTTTTTGACCAGCTTGTTCCATACAATTCTAGCGCGTGAGAAGATGCCTGAGGAATGGAGGAAAAATGGGCTGGTGACCATTTTTAAGAACAAGGGTGATGTGCAGAGCTGTGGGAACTATAGAGGAATAAAGTTGATGAGGCACACAATGAAGTCATGGGAAAGAGTAGTGGAGGCTAGACTCAGGACAGAAGTGAGTATTTGCGAGCAACAGTATGGTTTCATGCCTCGAAAGAGTACCACAGATGCATTATTTTCCTCGAGGATGTTGATAGGAAAGTACAGAGAAGGTCAGAAGGAGCTACATTGTGTCTTTATAGATCTAGAGAAAGCCTATGACAGAGTACCCAGAGAGGAACTGTGGTATTGCATGCGGAAGTCTGGAGTGGCAGAGAAGTATGTTAGAATAATACAGGACATGTACGAGGGCAGCAGAACAGTGGTGAGTTGTGCTGTCGGTCTGACAGACGAATTTAAGGTGGAGGTGGGACTGCATCAGGGATCAGCCCTGAGCCCCTTCCTGTTTGCAGTGGTGATGGATAGGCTGACAGATGAGGTTAGACTGGAATCCCCGTGGACCAGGATGTTTGCAGATGAGATTGTGATCTGCATTGAAAGCAGGGAGCAGGTGGAGGAACAGTCAGAAAGATGGAGTCGTGCATTGGAAAGCAGAGGAATGAAGATTAGCTGAAGTAAGACAGAATATATGTGCATGAATGAGAGGGGTGGTGGGAGAAGAGTGAGGCTACATGGAGAATAGATAGCAAGGGTGGAGGACTTTAAATAATTGGGGTTAACCTTCCAGAGCAATGGTCAGTGTGGTCAGGAAGTGAAGAAACGGGTCCAAGCAGGTTGGAGCGGGTGGAGGAAGGTGTCAGGTTTGTTATGTGACAGAAGAGTCTCTGCTAGGATGACGGGCAAAGTTTATAAAACAGTGGTGATGTACGGATTAGAGACAGTGGCACTGAAGAGACAACAGGAAGCAGAGCTGGAGGTGGCGGAAATGAAGATGTTGAGGTTTGCTCTTGGAGTGACCAGGTTGGATAAAATTAGAAATGAGCTCATCAGTGGGACAGCCAAGGTTCGATGTTTTGGAGAGAAAGTTAGAGAGAGCAGACATTGATGGTTTGGACACGTCCCGAGGAGAAATAGTGAGTGGAAGACCAAAGAAAAGGAAGAAAAGTTTGAATATATATATATATATATATATATATTCTCTCTCTCTCTCTCTCTCTCTCTCTCTCTCAGAGAGAGAGAGAGAGAGAGAGAGAGAGAGAGAGAGAGAGAGAGAGAGAGAGAGAGAGAGAGAGAGAGAGAGAGAGAGAGAGAGAGAGAGAGAGAGAGAGAGAGAGAGAGAGAGAGGTGGCACGGTGGACGACTGGTTAGAGCGTCAGCCTCACAGTTCTGAGGACCCGGGTTCAATCCCCGGCCCAGCCTGTGTGGAGTTTGCATGTTCTCCCGTCCCTGGGTGGGTTTTCTCCGGGCACTCCGGTTTCCTCCCACATCCTAAAAACATGCGTTAATTTGAGACTCTAAATTGCCCGTAGGTGTGACTGTGAATGGTTGTTTGTTTGTATGTGCCCTGTGATTGGCTAGTAACCAGTTCAGGGTGTGCCTCGTGCCCGATGACAGCTGGGATAGGCTCCAGCACGCCCACGACCCTAGTGAGGAGAAGCGGTTCAGAAAATGAATGGATGGATGGATGGATATATATTAATTACATTTTATTTTTTTTCTTTCAGTGCAATTACAATGGGTGTCAATTATCCGCAGATTGCAGTCTGGCCCAGTCCCTATCCCCCGCTAATAGCAGGGGTCAACAGTATTTCCTTTAGGAAATAAAAAATTTTAAAACAAAAAAATTAAAACTATTAAAACTACAGCAATAATAGTAATGTTAGCATGATTAGGCATGATGCCTTTATTGACTATAAATACTATCGTTTCTTTAGGTTGTGTGCAGGGGAGCGGGGGTGCACCAATTTGTCGAGGTGTTGACGGTAGAGCGTGGTTTGAAATGTTTGGGAATGCCCATTTGGGATTGTTCAAGGTGGCGCGGGGTGCAACGAGTTCGAATAAGACTGTGTAGGACATTGAAGGTGGTGCGTGGATGTTGCGTGTCATGAAAATGTTGGCAAAGGCTGTTTGAGAGGTTGAAAGGGTGCTTGGCTCCTCTGAATTTTTGCTGTCGATTTTGATTTACTATGGGTGTGTTGTTTGTGCAGCCGCCTCAATTTCCATGATCTCACATTAACAGGCTATATCCGATATGCTTTAGAGTCAATGCGGGACAATGGAGGTTGCTGGAATTATTTCATAGAACATTCGGTCGCCGTTGACATTTGGCTATGAGCGATTATGACCACAAATGGGTCATATAAATGTATCTGAAAGCATATGTTTGGGCCAGTGTCTGTATTAATCTCAGCAAAGGCGATCGGGTCCAGAGAATAGATCAGAATGCGGTGTGAGTGTGGAGGAAGCGTCCCCAGGAGCCGGCTAAAAGTCTCCATGTACTAAAAAGCCTCGACGCAGAGCCGACACAGCCACTCAACATGCATGGCGTATCTTCGTAGCGGCATGCGGCGGCTGCTTGGATGCACATTAGAAGCGTGATGCGATAGATAACATGAAACACCATTTCTGGGAAAAAAGAGGGAAAAGGGGGGGAAAAAAAAGGGGCCAGACACATCCTCGCCGTCTTGTGCGGCCGTGCAACGAGGAGCACATGACTGAAATCGGGCGTGGTGCGTGACTCCTTATCAGACAAAAGCGTCCCACAACGAGGCCTAATGCCCCCCCCGCCCCTGCTGTCATGTCCGTGGGCAGTCATGAGGCCTCCGTCCCTTTCGCCACGCCACGTCTCGTGGCTCAAAGGGCCGTAAAAAAAAAAGAAAAAAGGAAAAAAAAAAAGAAAATCCCCTGCTTCTAAAACGTTCAGCTGCTGCAGCGTCCTGTCAATAAATAGGCTGCTTAGCCCGAGGACCGATACGGCAGGTTAAATGGGCGGAGCAAGTGCTTAAAGACTTTTACAAAGGCAAGAACGAAGCTTTGGAATTTCTTTTGGTAAAGTCACTTATGGTCATGGAATGAATTCAAGTTGTAAAGATGGCACAATTTGGGAAAAACGGCAACTTTTTTGGAAAGATATGCTTCAAAAGTTCCCAAAAACTTTTTAGTGAGCAGCGTATAGATTAACTGCTCAAGTGGGTTTTTGCTTTTTCTTGGTCTTTTATAACAAAAATACAAAAATGTGATGCCACCACAGAAGGGTACCAGGGATGACAGAAAGAGGAAAAGCAACTTGAGAATCATTAAACCGGCATTCAAATGTTTCTGTCTTGGTAACGCTACATAAAACAAGAACTGAATTTACTGAAGACTGTGTATAGCGCCTCTTCGCAAACTCTAAAATAATCAATTACTACTTTCCTAACGGCCATTTTATTACATTTTTGACCGTGGTGATACATACTGTAGGTACTCTCATACTGCTACACGGCATGGTCCAACGACATAATTAAAGGGTGAGTAGTTTTATTAGGCGGCACGGTAGACGCCAGGTTAGAGCGTCTTGCCTCACAGTTCTGAGGTCCGGGGTTCAATGTCCGGCCCCGCCTGTGTGGAGTTTTCATGTTCTCCCCGTGCCTGCGTTGGTTTTCTCCCAGATCCCAAAAACACACATGGTGGGTTCATTGAAGACTCTAAATTGCCCGTAGGTGTGAATGTGAGTGCGAATGGTTGTTTGTTTGTATGTGCCCTGTGATTGGCTGGCATGAAATTGGGTGGACACAGCTTTGAAGACGCCATGACAAAAGACGTTTTATTTTACGACAGTAATTCACGGAATCAAGGAACAGAATTTGCGCTCTTTTTAATGACAAGTGTACATCTTGAGAGACTCATGATTTTTTTTACCATTTTACTAGGATTAGGGCTGGCTCATTTGCATAACACACTCAAAACGAGCGGATGAAGACAAGAAAGAGCGTGTAAAGTTTTCTATAATTGATCCCTGGGGTATTTTGACAAAAGCATGTTACAAAGAAGTTGTTAAGACGCCTGGTAACTGGTTAAATTGTGGGGGGGGGAAAAGCAAAATATGGCTCCTTTAGTGTGTGTCTCATCTTATACATGTGCTAATGCTCTGGAAAATTCCTTCTAATTTGATGTCTCATTATAGCGCTCGTAGGCAGGCAGTAAAAAAAAAAAATTTAAATAAAAAAAAACATTTTTAAAAAGTGGCTAATGAATCAAAGTGCTCTGAGAGGTAAGGGCAAGGTTGCTTCGGAAAAAAAATAAAGTCAGTGAAAAGAAAAGACGGCCAGCAGGAAGCAAATGATTGGATATAAGGGTTATAAAAGTTCATATCGCCTCTGAATCTTCTTGGAATTTGGTTACAAATAATTTGGTTGCTCCGCGTGCGCGTGTGTGTGTGCGTGTGTGTGTGTGTGTCTGTGTGTGTGTGTGTGAGGGCGCGCGTGTGTCCGGCCATCCCGACATCACATGGTGTGATCACAGAGCGGCGACGGCCTGAGGCGGCGTGGACGTGTTCCAAAAGGGAGCTCTTGAAATTAGACTAACTTAAGTTTGCCGGGTTCATCCGCAGTCAACGTGAAAAGGGTTGATTGTCTTGATGCCCCGCCGCCGCCGCCGCTCATGGCTGTGTGCAAATCAACTGGAGAACGCTTTGAATGGCCGGACTATACTGTACAGTATGTGACTGTGGCTAATGGTGGACTCAATCAATGAGTGGGAGCGACAGAGCGAGAGAGCGAGAGTCTGCCTTCAATAATGATGCCGGTTGCGATAGCAAAGTGTTACAGTGAATAAAAGGCCTGTAAAATGTTCTACAAATGTCTTTTGAACTTGATATGTGGCACCATCTTTTAATAAAGAAACACTTATATAAGACCTGTAGTGTCTATTTGTGTGTGATTTTAATATATTTGTTTTGCTATTTAACTGACAGTTTAAGACATTAACATACTGCTACATTCTTGTCAGATTCCATCCAAATTCGTTTTTGCTTGATTTATCTTAAATTATTAATTCTGAATGAGTTTTAGGGCCACACGGAACATGCAACTAATTACACAAGCATAAAGTTGTTGGTTTTTACAGACAAAAAATGATATGCTAATGAAAAAAAAAGTCAGAATTGGGACGAGTGAATATCAAAATTCCCATGAACCCAAACACAACAGTCAAATGGCAAAGTATAGTTCATACTAAAAAGGAACCTGACAACATCCTCAATAATCCTCACCTTAACACAAATATACAGTGGATAAAAGTCTGCACACCCCTGTTCAAATAACAGGTTTTTGTGACAATTTTTTTTTTTACCATTAATGTGTCCTTTAACCTTTACAACTTAACAGAATTTTTTTCAATCTTCTCGAGAGGGGAAGTAAAATCAAACAACTGAAATAATGTGGTTGCACAAGTGTGCGCACCCTTTTATAATTGGGATGTGGCTGTTCTCAGAATTAACCACAATTACATTCAAACTAAATGGAAGTCTGAAAAAAATTGCCACCATTTAAAGTAGCTCGGATTAACCCTAAATAAGGTTCAGTTGTTCTGGTAGGCTTTTCCTAAAACTCTTTTTTTTTTTTTTTTGCTTTCTAGCAGAATCCTGAAGGTTTTATGCTAACACATAAACAGCTCAAAATAGCAGTCAGTATTACCACCAAAACCTTCAGGCTTTTAATCGAAAGCAAAAAAAAAAAGTCAGGAAAAGCTTACTAGAGCATCTGAACTTTATTTCGGGTTAATCAGAGGTTTAAATGGTGGCAGGTGCACGCTGACTCCCATTCAACTTGAGTTTGATTGTGATTCTGAACCACCACATCCCAGTTATGAAAGGGTGTGCACACATGTGCAACTACATTATTTCAGTTATTTATTTTTACCTGAGCTGTACAGGTTATAGGTCACATTCATGGTGGGAATGATTTGGAAATTATTTATCTTGGTCTCATTTTTTACATCACAAATCCTGGTATTAGAACAGGGGTGTGTCGACTTTTTATATACACAGTATAATTGTGATGGGAATATTATACAACTGATTTATATAATGTACTTTTTTCTCATCCATTCTCTTGAAAGAAAAAAAAACTATTCCCATGACTTTACCACATTTTTCTACAAAAAAATCATATACTCATTTGTATTTCTTTTTAGTGTCTCTTAAACTCCTTCATAATGAATCCAATTATATTTTTGTTATTTTAAAATGTAAATATCTTTAAAATACAATGGTATGGGGCATATTTATAACCCCTGATGATAAAGCATATGTTCAATAAATCGATAGTCTCCACACAATGTGATTGTTGTTAAAAATAAACACAAAATTGAAAGTAGCACATTTAAAAAAAAAAAAAAATGTTTTTAACGAATAGGGGAGAAAAAAATGATTTTGAATGAATAAGGACATGAAGTGATAAGCTGGAAATAGGAGAGATTTTTCCTTTAAGCTATTTTCTCCCAGAATTCTCCACTGGGGACAGTCCACAGTCCAGTACGCACACCCTCTTTTTCCCCAGCTGTGTCTTTCCAATGTTTTCACAACGTGCTTTCAAGTTGTCCTGTCAAAATAATCTGCATATTATAAGCAGTTTTTTCTGCATTAATAGGCTACCACCAACGCATAAGTTATTTTTGTCAATCCTATGACAGCCGTGTTGTTATTCTAACAATCATCGATGGGCAACACATGGCATTCATTTGTTTTGAAACGAAGCCATGAAAGGTTGATGATTCTGGCTACAAGACATGTTTCAACCGTGTGAACGGCCATCCCATGTCTTAAAGTCCACAGTGTTGTTCAACATGTCCATCATTTCCTCAAGCATCTGTTGGAAATCTGGTGGTTCTCTAAAGTAGAGGAAATCAGCAGAAATAACAATTAAAATACCCGCTTAAAGTGTAATTCACTAATTCAATGCCTAAACCTTTTTTTCTTTTTGAGAATCATACAATCAATGGATGGATGGAATTTAATTTCAAAATAATAATGCCAGTCTGCCCAGTTAACATGGATATTTGACTTCTACAGCCGTCAATGGCAGTGAATGTGATAAAAAACATACAGTGGACATTGAATGCCTTAAAGGTAATTTGGACAACATTCATCCATCCATTTGTCGATAGCGTTTGTCCTCAATAATGTCATAGGTTGAGATGGACCCCATCCCAGATGACTTAATAACAACTGATTAGTTACCAACATTTACACAGTTAAAATTGCACTTCCTGAATGATAATAATAATGATAATGAAACACAAAAGTGCACCAATTCTGATATCAGAAGTAGCTGACTTAGAGATTGATGCATGGTAACTTTCGCTAATTAACAAAGTATACTTGTGTGTCGCTACTCAGTTTGTCATTGATGCACGCAGCCGAACCAAATGAATATTTCGGCACACATGCCAATGACTGAGTCACACCCTCTGCATCCAGTAACCGGGACGTCACCGCTTATGTGCAAGCCACCTGAACTAGACCGCTCGAATGAAAAATGAACGCAAAAGTAATAAAGGCTTAAGGCTTAGGTAACTAGTTTACACGAGTGGCCGACCGTCATCACTAGTTTCCTACAGTAGCAACGTCCTCAACCAAGGAACAAGCCCCTCAAGAATGGTCACATGCAGTTATAATTTCACCAAAGCATGCTATTATTATTGTCTATGGCTGAGGGAGCAAAGCAACGCTGAGTGAATGACACACCTGCACGAGTATATTTTGGGTAAAAGCGCCTCCAGTTCTCAGGAAAAAAATAAGAACTGCCATGTAAAACAGTATTTTGACTTATAGTCTCTATGCAAAGTGACAGTGAAGTGGGGGGGACGACGACGACGACAGATCATTCACCAAGACCATTGCCAAAGAGTTCAGTCTGTGTATGTGTGTCAATGGAGGGAATATTATTACTGTAAAAAGAGGTCATCTTTTAATTGCATCTGTTCTCTGCTATGTGCCGTTAATACTCTTAGTCATCTCTCAAGAATCTGTGGTGAATGTTTTTGCTCCTGAAGCAGTTTTGGCAAACCACAACATTCTTTGGAATCCCACCCCCACCAAGCGATTAACTGCACCCAACAAAGACAATGTACCTGTTTTGAAAGTGGCTCAAGAAGTTGGAATTCAATAAGGCACCACAATCTCAAGAGTCTTTTCTCGACGAATAGAATCGGCATTTCTTTTTTTGAAGGTTTTGAGATATATGTACAGGTAGCTGCCATTGGTGGGAAGTAATGAGTACAAATGCTTTGTTACTATAATTAAGGAGATTTTTTTTTTTTTTTTTTTAAGGTATGTGGACTTCATTGAGTATTTTTTCCTGATGATTTTTTAATCTCTATATTTGAAACAAGATACCTGTATTTTCTACTTTTTACTTTGACAAAATACACTTGTTGCATGGATGAAGACACATCAAAAAGACATGAAATCTTGATTGAGACCTTGGGCTCAGGTAAGGCAGCGACATGGAGGAACGTGAACCAGGGAGCATTAACAATAACGGTGACTGATTTGCAGACGGAAAATATTCTCATTCATGGCCTCATTTAAGAGAATTGTTTGATGTTGTTGGTAACAAGAATGATTTTTGTCAAATGTATTGTTTTGTGCCAGCTCTTCAAAAATTATCGGTTTAATCCAAAAAAATACATACTGGTGAGGTGTATTTTTTTTCTGTAGTCATCATTGGCTAATTTATCTTTTTTTTTATTTTTTATTTTTTTTTTGCTAGCCGGTTCACATAGCAAGGCTATGGGAACACTAAGCACTTAAAACAACAACATGCCAATCCAACAATGAATTCTGCTTCACAAAGATAGTAAGAAAGACCCCGCATCGAACGATCCAAACGCGAGGTCGAACGCTTGGCCATCACAAGCCACAACGCGCCACGTTATCGCTGAGGATCAATCAGAGCAAAGCTGTTTTACATACCTAAATTGAAATAAGGGATCGATTCAGAGCAATGCTTCCTTACATATCGTATATTAATGAGAAATCCGGCTCTCTCAACTGCCAGGCGAAAAAGGCCAACTAGAATAGCAGAGTAAAAGGATATTCTGGGCATTTTCAACCCAAATTATCTTGCATATATTTACTGTTGAGAGGCTGAAATTCCAAGGATTTTGACTATTTTGAGTTAAACAATGGCTGTAAACGATTAATCGACTATCAAAATAATTGTCGATTCATTTAATAATTGATTAGTTGTCAATTAATCGATCAGTTGTTGCATCTTTAATCGAGATCAGCGATATTTGGATTGATCCGCCCACCATTACTTGCAGCTTCATGTTCCAAATCTTCATCCAATCAAGCCCAGCCTCGGCGCCGCATCCCGAGGCCTCCGCACCTTTCCCCTGCCTTGTGCACCAGGGATCCACGCCCCGGAGCTACTCCAGTAGGATCAGTCCAACGCATGCAAACATGCAGACACGCCTTATCTGCGCTGCATTTGTGCCAGAAACTCAACACACTCACACATTTTTCACAAAAAAAAAAAAAAAAAAAAAAAAAAAAAAAAAGCCAAACCAGTGCACTCTTACCAACTTCCATATGCCACATTGAGAAAAAAACAAAAAACAAACTGTTCACAATAAGTTAATGTGGCCCACATGGGTCCAATGAAAACCGCTGTCAGTGTGAACAATGCTGGCAGCTGCACACCTCCAGCACAGGGGACATGTTAACAGCAATAGTCGGAGGAACCGGCCAACTCACACACACGGACCTGTCCCCTCTCTGTTTGTTAAATGGACTATGAGGCGCTTCACAGCACTTGCAACACGCCTGCTCTTAAATGAACACGTATGATGCAGGGCGATAACAGCTGATCCCTGTTGAAAGCTCATGTTCACACGATGCCACTCGAGTCACCCCGTGAGCTGCCGGTGCTTCCGCTCCTTGGGCTCGATATGAGTCAGGCGACGGCAGCAAACGCGGGAGCGGGTGATGTTTCAGATGCAAACGGTCGACGGATTCGCTCCGTGTGGCGTGCTGCATCGCTCAACCTGTTCTTCAGGATCCCCCACAGGCCCAAAACACATAATTCACCACAGAGAGCTCGACTTCAAAAAGGTATGCAGCGCCTGCTAACAGCTCCAGATTCACTTTTAGAACTTAAACTGGAAACCTGTCGCCCACTTTGGAGTCAATCCAAATTTGAGGTCAGCGTATCTGGTGAAACTTTTGCTTAGTAAGAGCTTTTTAATTGGTCTCAACTTGGGACCCACAACCAGGTCTAACCAAGCAAATGTCGATCCATCCATTATTATTATTATTTTTTTTTATAGTGGTTGTCCTATTAGGGTTACATGTGAGCTGGACCCTGCCCAAGCTGACTTTGGGCTGGAGGCGGGGTACACCCAGGTAATCTCAGGACAAACATTCAAACTGACATTAACACCAGTGGAAAATCACTGTACTTGTACTAAGATTGGCATATTACAGCAATCAAACAGAAAAACAGTGGGTCAAACAAATTTTTGTCATGGGCCACATTGTGACTTCACTCCCAGGGCTTATACAACAAATTGATAGATAACTAGTTTTGAAATCAGACACCTATAAACACACGTTTTCAACTAATATCTGCAATTTTGATATTTTCAGTCGACGCACATCATTTGCTTTCACGCGCCACATAAAACGATGTGGAGGGCCAGATCTGGCCCGCGGGCCACGAGTTGGACACCAGTGCAGTAAGGTCTCTTGACTCTTTTTGCCTTAATAAAAACTATGTTGATGCTGTGACATGCTGCCAGACTACAGTTTCGGCTGGGTTTTGCAAGGTAATGAAATCTCCAGTTACAGCGTCAATCCCTGTGGCCCACAGCAACACTTGACCCCAACAAACACACACACACACACACAGGAGGAGTCCCCCCACATCGCCTTGTATCATCGCATCTGTTTCCTCCCCCCTCCCCCCCCCAATGCTCATTGCATGTAGCAGACGGTTTTGCCATCCTCGTCCCAAAATAGGCAGCCGCTAGCACAGCCAGGTCAGATGGTTTTGAAACATCGATGGCAAGCGGAAGAGGGGAGGGGGCGCTCCTCAGAGAGGTGGGCTCGAGTGGAGGCTTCGTTCACACCAGGGTGACAGCGAGTGCTAGGGAACAAAAGTCGAGGGTATTTGCCTCCGCACGCAACAGGTGGCGGGTCTTTTCCTTCACGGCGTTTTCACACAGGGGTATTAGTTTGGGGGGGGGGGGGGGGGGGGTGGCATGGGCTTCGCTATTTGCAAGTTTGTTACAACTCGAGTCAACATGATGTCAGAAGAACTTTGTCGGACACAGGTGTTCAACTCAAGGCCTGGGGGCAGATGTGGCCAGCTGAAGCAAATCATGTGCATCTACTTCATGCTTTTTGCTATAATCTGTACTAAAATTTTAAAAAGTCTTAATTTTTATAACTTTGAGATATTGGAAGAATGTTTTTTTTTTTTTGTCACCAAACCCTTTTTTAAAATGAATTGAACAATAGTTGATACTGTGTGGCCTGCTAAAGCAAAAATATTAGTGTCTACTACGTCCTGCTCCTTGAAGGACTCTTCCGCGATCTAGCAACCCTTTATTGCTCAGTGACTGTTTTTCTCAATGTCTTTATGTCTCAAAAGTGTCCAATTGACTGTGTTGTCATACTAGAGTGGCTCCAACTCCCGGAGACAAATTCCTTGTGTGTTTTTGGACATACTTGGCAAATAAAGATGATTCTGATTCTGATCTTCCGCAGCACCGTCAAGGCCATCATGATGACAGCCACGTCTTCAAATCGGGTCCCCTTATATCCATATGGTAGCCACAATTTAGTATTTTGTGCGCACATTATACCTCATTTGTGGCCACATATACATATCTGTGGCCATTTTTTTTTCCTACAACGCTGCATTCCATAAACTTGGGAAAGCTGCAATTTCAGAACTCACACGAGGAAAAGAGCATTGAAACAGTCCTCAAAGTCAATGTTGGAAGCCCACAGATGTGCCCTTAGAGACTACGCACAACAAAACTTTAAGTGTATTTCCCGGTTACACGACATATCGCCACAGCACGACACAACACAACACAAAACAACCCATTATCCATAAAAGTTTTGAAAAGTACATTCTTTTAGTGATTGCTAAGTTATATTTATCCATTTTCTATAACGCTTGCCCTCACTATGTTTGCATTATCATTATGCCATTATGCCTGACTCTGTGGACTGTTTCTAGTTTTTGTATTTATTTAGATTATGCAAGGCGTAAGTCGTCAACTCCAGCTTGAAAGGTGCTTTTATGTCATTGATAAAACAGTTAGCTCAGGGGTAATGAGATAATTGTTATTCCTACTTCCAGTGTCTCTTTCAAAGGCTTTTAGATTGATCACAGAATCAGCCTGCAGTTCCACTTGCAGCCTCCTAATGACTTAACCACACAACTCTTTAACCATCCTCAAGGCTACCAACCACTGCGAGAACGGTGAGTCACGTCCCACCCCATTCAAAAGCCCCATTCAAAACATTAATTTACTGACGACGACTCCTGATCGTCTGCTTAACAGCAACTCGTCTTCATCAGCAGGATTTCCGCCTTCTGCTGCAGCGGGTGAGACCAAACCAAAGTGCATGGAAGTCACCAGCGTGGTGCCGTTGACGGGAAAAAAAAAACGAAACGCCGGGAGCAAACCTCATCAGGCTTTCACACCACATTACTGCAGCCAAGGCATGTGTGAGGAAAAAGTATATATACAAGCAAAATGCATTAAGAAACCAAATCTACTTAAGCATAATAAGACATCCGTCCTCATACAAGGCGCCACTTACTTTTTCATCCCGCATGACACATGGTTACAATCCCTCCTTGGCCTTTTACCAAGCATCCTCGCGACAAGAATTTATGCATTTGACTGACTTGTTTTCCCCAGCAACATCACTCATTGTGCTCAAGTGCCAGAAAAGGAAATCATACACCGGATCTATTCTCAAAGTCATTTAATGTTGTGTGGATTTGTTTCCTCTCTTACAGTTTATTGTGTGTATCATTATGACAAACACTACATGAGCAGGAGAAAAAGTAGCAATGCACAATAAAAGCTTCTGACATGGCAAAGTTGAACTGGGAGCAGTAGAAATAAAGTCTTGTTTGGATTACAGTACAGTGGAACCTCGATTTAATGGACTTTAGATTTTAACGGACAGAAAATAGTGTACAGTTAGAACTCAAAATCACCCCTCCCATATACCAGCGAGGTAAGTTTGGACAAACTTGAAAACTTTTCAAACATTTTAAAGCTTTTTTTTTTTTTTTTTTTTAACAATAATTTTGTATTGCAATGGGTGTTTTTAGGCCAAAAAAGTGCTTCAATTTAAGGGACAATCGGATTTAACGGACAACCCCTGCCCACCCTATTAGTCTGTTAAATCAAGGTTTCAGTGTACTTTTACTTTAAAGACAAAATGTTTTGTGGGGGTGGTTGTCCTGTCTCATGCAAATGAGCCACTGCTCCCCGAATCAACTTGTTCAAGAGTGAACAAGTTGGAGAGTGACGGATACAAAACGATGTTACTGACTGGTTACTTCAGAACTTCATATCACTTCACGCTTCTTGTTGTATGCTGGTACATGAACTGACTGAGGTCGTTTTTCTTTTTTTCTGGCTATGTAAAATTATTTGTTTGCTATTTTTTTAAAAAGGTGATGCTAATCTATGCATTATACAACACTGCAGCTCTGCTAAAATAAGGTTTGATATAAAAGTGGTTCTGTGTAGTCCACAAAAAAATTACGTTGTGCAATTCCACACTAAAAAGGTGCGCATGTACTCCAGAGACCAAAGCAATTAAAAAGTTATGTTTCTCTTGAAATATGTTGATTTGGGTTGTTGTTCAGTTGTTCCTGTGTAATATTGATCCGAGTATTGCTTAGTCCACCGTGCCTCTGCTGGGAGCAGCCAGGTATTGCACTACCTTTAGGGTCAATTGCTTTGAGACAATCAATCAAGTCCACACAATAGACCATCTTCTTAACAAATCGAATCCTACTTCTGCCACTGCACAAAGTGTACATTACAATTGTATGAACAACATGTGTAGTGTACAAGTAATTCTTTCAGCTCATGAACAAAACAACACAGAGGTATTAAGTTGTTTGCCCATTAAAGTGTATAATGAAAAGCTTCAATTTAAATACTAGTGCCAAAGAAACTAGACACTATCATACAATGTATTGTATTTCCAGGTACTGAATATAAGCTCGAGGACTCACAATCAGATAGAGATTTTCCACAAAAACTAATGGACTTGATTTAAATGTTGCCGGTGACGAATGAATGCGATGGAAATAATGGCTCTACTACTCTACCGAACGTGAAGCAGATTTGCTTGGAAAAGTAGGCTGTTCTGCATAGCCGTTCCCCGGAGGCAGGTCCATTATTCAGCATATTTGCTTCGAAATGGCAAAGATGAACGCTCTGAGAGGTAGGAGTTTTGCCTCAGGGGGGAAACTGTCTACCTGTGTCACCTGTGGCCATTTCCAACACAAATTCATCTAAATCTTTCATGCGTGGTGCTGGAGGATGGAGAATGTGACCAGGCCAAGCCCTATTAACTTCTCATCACTCGTCATGATTGACTGCAGCTGCTAGTTTCTCTATGCCAGCATACAAATTGTTTGACAGCACTCATTGGATCCACCAATACTCAAAACAAGTGGAAAGTCAAACGAACTCTGTTACGATCTTAGGAGGAGAATTGTGAAAGCGTTGAGAGCCATTTCTAAACAACTGAAGATTTCAACATCATCAGATCAAACTATTGTATATAAATACAACTTATTTGGGTGTAAGAAGACCCAAACCCTGGGCACACTGCAGTGGAAAAGAGGCATTGTTACCCCCCTCCCTACTGTGCCCGGGGGGAGGACAGAGGGTGGCGGATACAAACAACGATTGAGAACGAGATGGTAGTTTGAGTCACATAGAAAATCCCCTGATGCATTTTTAGCTTTGGCGAGTTCCGTACTTCCGATCAGAGCCACAGAACGTGTCATCATATAATCTGGGGCAGGCCATGTGAACCAGGACCTCGGTGTTGGCTCGCCAACCTCACTAAAGCCACTTTTTAACCATTAGCCACCACATAGTGCAAAAAGGCTTGTCTGACTGCCAAGCGCGTTAAAGAACCTAAAATTGGAGTGGTAACGTTAATGACTATAATCATTTTTTGTGCATCAGAGAAAGGGTGGCTATGGTGTGTGTGTGTGTGTGTGTCTGTACAGGCCTTCGTGTGAGTCGGGGCTAAGAGGCGAAGCGTTGCGGCAGTGCTTGATAGCAGTCTCGGTAGCAAGCTTCAAACAAGCTGCCGTTTTTGTAAAACGCGTACACACACACACACACACACACGCACAGACACAAGGCTGCCCACGCATATGACACACACTTACACCACTTAGCCTGCCTCTCAGCTAACTCTGGGATTTCGAGCAGCTAACACCATCAAACACCTCTTAGCTTGCTGTGTGCATGGCATTTGCAATATGATTATTTTTTTTTTTTATCAATTGGTGGCACAGCTTACAAACATGGAGTCCTGAATTACATGATGCTCATTGTACGTGCAAGATTGGACTTTTTCTAGCACATGCTGTGGTTCTTAATCTTGTTGGAGGTACTGAACCCCCGCGGGTTTCATACCCGCATTCACGGAACCCTTCGTAATTGGAAAAAAAAATAAAATACGGTTCATTTCAAATTCAAAACTGGTATATACTGTATTTTATTTGTGCACAAAATGAACTACACAAAGGTCAAAGGACAAAATCAGCTTCAAACTCTCACCCATATTGAGATGGCATCAGCTCCTGCTCACACGCGATGAGAATAAGTGCAATAGTAAATGGATGGATGGATGTTTAATCTAGTCCTTTTTGTCAACAAAACAAAATACATTATTGAAAAGAAGAAACATTAGGCCTGCAATAAGTGTTGTGGTAGTATGTACAATGAAGGATATTAAAATGTAACTGAATTTGCTCAATCTGAATTCCGTTGTAGACTCACTTTCATTTTTCTCAAATGCATAATTTACTGTAATTAATGCCAGTAAATGACCATAGATCACATTCAAAGTGGGCAATGTTTCAACTCTGAGAATTATATTTTTCATAAAATAGTCCCTATTTGCCATGGCAAAATTTGTCTTGAGATAAATGAAGGCCTTACCCTTCAAACAGATTCATCCCTTTTCCCCATTAGGAAAAAAACAAAAGTGTAATGCTCTCATTTCATCGACACTATTGTTCGCATATGGATATGAAATTACCTCCTGAGCATTCTGCTGCTAACCGAACCAGCAGCAACTACCAAGGTAGCTAAACAGTCTCTCATATTAATTCATATGTGGAGACTTACTGCGTGGTGTAAACAAGTATTTTAGATGCTCTTACGTGGAGACTTCCAGTAGATTCTGACGTGATCACATTTTTGTGTCTGTGTCCATCTCTATCATCTGGTGAGCTGTGCCACTTTGTCGTCCGCCTCAATTCTTGCTCTTTCTCCATGATAGTCCTTTTTAGTCAGTTGAAATCTCCAGATAAATCTGAACAAAAAGGTAACATAGCTTAAAATGATCCAAAAACGCATAGTTAATGGCACCCGCTCAGTTCAGTAAATAACGACATCAAATATGCTATATATATATATATATATATATATAAATAAATATAGATATAAATATATATATTTATATATATAAATAAATATAGATATATATATAATATATATATATAAATAAATATTTATATATAAATATATATAAATATTTATTTATATATATAAATATATATAAATAAATATATATATATAAATATATATATATATATATTTATATATAATATATATATATAAATATATATATAAATATATATCTAAATATATATATATATATAAATATATATATATTTTCCACTCTTATCCGATGAAGTTCAAGCGTAAAATGGTTGGTCGTAAGATGGTTTACTGTTGTGTGCAATGGTACATTGGTTCCCTGAGAACTGTAAATAGACAAAAAGAAGTGATAATATTGTCTTTGTCATGAGCACACATTTAACTTACGCCAACACTGGCTGAGGGAGCGTGCCCTTTCTTTTCTATTGCCTCATTTCCTCAAACAGATTTATAACCAGTGTTTCACAAGACATTTGATTAGCTCTGTGTGTGTGTGTGTGTGTGTGTCATTTGTGAGAGTGAGTCTTGTGACACTTTGTTTGTGTGTTGGTCACACGCTCAGACTCTTAACACAAATATGTTGGTGAGCGATGTGATCGGGACAATGATGTTTGAGAGCGTAGATTAGAACAAAGAAGAAGGAGAAACTGCGAAGGCCCAAATTATGAGCCCTGAGGGACCCTCGCTTTAGAGCTGCTATTGTACATAGCCAAATACGGCACATCAGAGCCATCTTATAAACCAAATACATTGCAAAACGGTGCCAGGAAATTCTGATGGTCTGTGACGGTCACATCTTTGCATCTGTGTGCAGTGTGCTCTGATGCTATATAGTTTTTTTATATTTTGTGTTGTGTTTTTGAGATTGGCGTGAGGGGGCGGACATATTTCTTATTGACAAAGATAAATAATGGGTCTTCAGAGGGTATGTTGTGCGAGATCTCTGGCATGCAGATGTTTGTGATGAATAAAAAAAAGAGAATATTTAAGTGGCTTATGACTGAAAGCTACACAGAGAAGAAGTGCGAGATCACACACACTCGGAGAGGAACATTAAATAATGATTTTTTTTTGGGGGGGGGGGGTTGAGCGAGAGAGCAATCCCCTCCCTTTGGCTGGTAAGTGCTCATCATTAGGGAAGTAGCGAGTGGGAGAGAGGAAGATTCCAATCGAAGGCAGGCGGTCATTTAAGGTCAGCCAGGGCTTCTTTTAACTACGACAAACAACAAAAAACAGCCAAAGATGGCACAAGTCAATGGAACCTCCAAAGTTAGAAGCCCCAAAAGTCAAAATGGTTGTACATCAAAAATGTATTGGAAAAATATGCCTCAAAAGTTATCCTTGAATCCGGGATGGTGTTTTTTTTGTTTGCTCTTACATGATAATTTTTAGTCAACATTGTTGAAGTATAAAAAAAAGAAAAAAAAACACAAAATACACTTACGACCCTGTAAAATATATTAAAATAACATTTATTTTATCATTATATTTTTAATGGGTTTTTTAGCACATCTGCCTCACAGTCCTGCTGTTTGACGTTCAAATATCTTAATTTCAAACACATGCTTGTTGGGTTAATTAAGATTCTAAATTGATTGATTGTCTAACTGTATATGTGTCGTGTGATTGGCCGGTGAGTACCCCCCTCTGGCTCAAAGTCAGGTGGCGTTGGCGCCAGCCCACCCGCGATGTATTTTTAATCTACTTACTAAATAAACAGTAAGCTATTTCATGAAGGCTGTTTTCAGGATTTTTAGGAGAGGTTTAGGAAACATGTTGGATCGGACAGAACAACATTCAACTGAAATGATGATAAATCTACTATCGCAAAACAAAACATTAGCTTGGACATCAATCCAATCTTATCACTGTGTTGATTTCTGGGTTCGGCCTTACGAAATCAAGTTCTTTGGACGTTTCACCAAAAAGTCCTTCCCTCTGCTTTTCACCTTTTGAACACAGCACATCTGAGAGTGCTTAAACGCCTCATGCCAGCCTTTCTTGAGAAGGAATATACTGTCGATTTCACTCTGTTTTCATCAGACGGCGCTTTGTGTTTTGGCAGCGGGAGAGAAGCCAAGCACATTTCTCTGAGTCATCAGAATGGGGGGGGGGGGGGGGGGGTAGGGAGGGAGGGAAGGGTGGAGAATGAGGAGTAGGAGGGGAGGAAGATGAAGAAGGAGGAGGAGGAGAAACATTAGGTGGCAAATCTGGAGTTTCCCTAAAGTTATTTGCAAGCGAAGGCCTTCACAGCACACCAGCGAGCTGAGAAAACCATGCACTATTGTTTCAGTGCTGCTGGCAAAATGAGCCTTCCTGAAAAACAACACACACACACACACGCACACACCAGGTTGTTGTGCCAAAACACAAAAATGGGAGGGAGCTGTTGTGTGAAAGGTTTTGAAGGACTTTCGTAGAATCTGCTGTTTTCTATGGAGGGCAGAAAATCAATCAGCCACCTATTTGCAGCACGCTTTCCACTAATTTATTATTATTCAATTTCAATTATCTGGTCCAAAAATGAGGATTTCTTTACTACAATTCATGTAATTTTGTTTACCCGTCTATGCCAGCGACATATTTCAGTATGTCAGGCAGAACAATTAAATGCTCTTTCACTAGCTGGCAGAAGTTGCATAATTAAATACTTCAGTAAATTAGGAGATCATTATTTCAGAATATATTTTTTGTGACATTTTTGTGTGGTGATTTGCCATAGGATTTTTCTTGTTTGTAAGAATGATGCCCTGGCTCAATAAAGGTCAGTTGATGCAACTGCACAAATACAAAGCTTCTTTTTTGTAATGTAATGGAAAGAACTGTACACTAAATTCTGAAGATCGTCTGTTTTATATATATATAAATATATATATACATAATGTCACAGTCAAATAGAAGTTACACACACAAAGATACGTATACGATACACATATATCCAGGTAAGGCAATTGAGAACAGATTCTCATTTGCAAGGCCGACCTGGCTGCAGAGAGCAAAAGTAAAACAAAGCAAAAATAAAAGCAAATACAAAGAGTAGTGATTGTCATAGTGAAATAGAGTCAATAAAAAAAAATTCTAAATCAGAAATTCTAAATAGATTTGTTAAACAGTATGCCGTATGCTTGCTAACTAAACCATGTTGCTAATGGTCCACCATATGCTCATTAAATGCTAACATTAACCAAAAATGTCCACCCTGTCAGCAGGATCACATATTTTGCTGTTTGCATATGCGCCGCTGTTAATTTATATACTGTATATTAAAACGAAAAAAAGCGTGGAAGCTTGACTAATACCAACGAATGCTCATTTGAAGTCAATCAAAGCTGTCAACAAGTGTGAACATACCCCAAGTCACATGATATTTGAGCATCGGTCCAGAGGCAACAGACGAGCTACTACATGTGCGACAACCTAAACATGAACTGATGACGCTGGTGAATGGCTGTGATGAACACCAATTACACCCCACAAGTGCTTAACAAGCTGCTGAAATCATATCATTAAAATGTAACTTTTTTTTTTTTTTTGTGCGGCCTGACGCACGCAGCGGCGACGAAACTCTACATCACATGATTGACGATGAGCTCCCTGAGGTGTCTGCTCTCCTTTCTACGAGTCCGCGTAGCCCAATTTAGAAAATATTTCCACGTGAGCGGTGCGAGTGGAATATTAAGTAGACGCCTCAAAACAATCTGACATGTCGAAGTCCTCGGACCAGCTGAGCGCGAGAGTGTGACTGTTTACGGGGGGAAGCTGGAAACCATAACACGACTGACTTGCTGCCTTGTTTGGCTCACAAATTGCTGAACGACACCTCTACCTACTAACCTCAATCTTTTCGGTTCAGCCTCTTATAGGCAGAGGTTCTTGTGTACCCGTGACCGTCGGTTTGTTTTGCACTCAAGCGCGGGGGATGCATTTGGACAAGGGCGACGGAGAGCAGAGTCTATTTTTTTCCCACCTGGGAGCTTCAAACCGAAGCAAGGGAAACTCAAGATTGGTTTTAGACACTTCCAGGAAGCAAGAGGAGGGCCCACAGTCACACAGGGGAAAGGGGACTGTGTGCCAGGGTGAACCTTCTGGTCAACAGATAAGAAATACGTGTGAATGAGTGGGAGTATTTGTGCGTGCTTGAGAGAAAAATGAAAGGAATAGTCAAGAGCACACGCTCCAGCCGGGGGGATTTGCTGGTGCCCACGAAGATCTGTTTACACTCAGTGCCCCAGAGGATGCAGCAGGCCTTGCCAAAACACACACACACACACACACACGCACAACTCGCACCTCACATGGGCACATTTCTCAGCAGACGTAGACACAGGGCGTATGAGGGCACCTTTTAGAACCATCCGGCGGGCAAAATTCCCAACTAAAAAGCCATCCTGGAGCTGAGTTTTAGGAGCGCACGAGGGGAAAAGGAGCGAGAGATGGTCCTCGAATTCGCACACGTTGGAAGTCTGAGCGAGGTTTGCAACGGAGGCCAACAAGGAGCGCGCATGTGGGAGTTTAAAAAGACTCCTTGCGAGGCCTGAAGGAAGGGAGAGTGGAGGGAGGGTGCGCAAAGACGAACGCTACAAAAAGTTGTTGGCGGGGGAGAAAAAAAGGATCGTGAAAGAATGACGAAACAAAAGAAGGCGTATGGTCTGTTTGTACTGAGATGCTAAATCCTTTTTTAATTAAAGCTTTACATGATCCAGGGCTCCATCTACAGTTATGAGGTGGAATTGACTTTTGAGCCACGCAGTAGATACAAAAATGTCCTCAACGTCAATGGAAGTAAAGTTGCTCAGTCAGAAAACTTGAACCTTCAGCCGGGTACGCACAAAGCAAAAATCGGATCAAACTTCACAGGTTAGCAAAAGCCAGATTCCCTGACGTCTCTGAAAGATTATCCTGGCGATTATCCTGTGTTGTGGGTGTTAAGAAGGAGTTCTGCTCCCCGATCTGCTCAGAAAACAGTTGGGCTCAACTGACTGATTGTGATGTGAAACAGAATGATAGCCAATTAGGAAGCGACCTGAAGCCGTACACTAACAGAGGAGAAACTGTTTGTTTTGTGTGTCTGCATAACCGGTTTCACAAGTTATGTCCCATAATAAAACGTTAGCAAACGCAATACAGTTACCAGATAACAGTTACCTAGCTTATTCTGTTCCATCAGCTATTACTACTCTTCCTTCGTTGTATTTCCTGTCAGTCTGGATACCCTGTGGCACCATGCTGCCCCTCACAGGTCAATTTTGGTACTACAACACATTGCTATGCGCATGGTCTCATATCATCTTGTGTACACCAAACACTTGAAGAGCAGTAAGCAGACACATGCCTATTTTTTCCTCTTCGCCTGTGTAAAAAATGTGGTTAAAATGTTAAAAATTGGTATGTGTATACTCCACTTATAGTAGGTGACATCCTTTATACATTGCAAAGTATGTGTTGAAACTAACAGATTACCAGAGACTTTAGGGGGATTGGTTTGATAAGCCAAACACTTTACCACCAAATTTGAACACTTGACATTGACGCAGCGGCCTCTCGAAATAATTCTCAAGGAAGAACATTTTACCAGAGCAGGTAATATGACTGCAGGTCGGCATGCAACGTTAATGTGATGTGTGTCTGTCCCCATTTCTTACTCCTTCCAACAAATTCAGGCCTATTGTAAATGTAACTAAGTTGTCATTTGGCTCTATTAGAATGAAATAGGCGGTAGAGGCAATACCACATGGCCGCCACAATTCAGGTGCAAAATACAGTATTTTTAGCTTAACAGGTGCTGCAGCTGTTAGGAATTTAAATTTTGGTGTGATTCTTCTTCCAAGAAAATCTAATTAAATTAAATTACCCCAACAACAGCAAAGATATTATCTGTTGTTTCAGGCCAACATATCATCAGTCAGATAAAAACTTGGGGAGATAAGCTCTTAGTTTTGGCCTTGCATTTAAATCACAAAAAACAAAAAAAAAATGTTTGGGATCAAACTTACAAGGACAAGGAGTTTGTTCACACGAATGTAGTTTTTCTCAACGATGTGGCATCGCCAACTACTGGCCTGGCATGCATATTACAGCCTTTTCAGTCCTTCTGGCCAGGGATCATTTTGAGTATGTCGTCGTTTTTTTTTTTTTCCACATGAAAATTTTGGTTTTTCTCGATCATAGTTTCAAAGTTTAAGCAGTGTTGCATATATAGTACATAATATAGGTGGCACAGCGTAAATGCGCTGTAAGTAGTTGTTCGAGCGTTCCCCATTCACCCGTGCTCTCCGTCTTTGCCCTCAAGATTAGCGCTGCTATGATTTTCACATTTGCACGCCGTGGTGAGGTTTGGAGCCTGTCTGTTACATTTCGCTCGGAGGAGCCTCTTTGACTCACATGGACGTGCGCGCCAGCTGACTCACCAACCTTGTCTGTCACAGTGATTAATGCTGTGTGGAAACCATGGCTGTGCTAATGTACAATAATAGGAGCAGCACACACACACACACAAAAAAAAACAAAAAAAAACAAGGCGGGCTGGTCAAGATTTACAAGTGGCTGAGACAAAATAACTTAACTCCACATAGGCACTTAAACTCACTGGGCGTCACTATAATGTTGTACGAGATCCAAGGTGGCTCGTTTAAACACACTAAAGCACATTCCACAAGTCCACCTAATGCTCATATTTAAATATAAGCCCATATTTGGGCGAAACATTAAAGAAACAAGCAGAAAGTGGGACAGAATCCCGCCTATCCTCCTTCTTCCTCTCGCTTTCTGCGAAGGAGGTCACCCGCACCTACGAGCACTCAATCAACCTGCAGATGACCTTGCTCGTCCTGGATACAGTGTCCCCTACCGTTTTTCAGCCATCGCCGTGCTGCCGGTGCCAGGTTGCACAGCAATGAGCATAGTGGTTCCGTTCCACTAAACCTTGTTCAAGTGAAAGCGCGCCAACATTCAGCCCTGTTTTATGTCAGTGTCTCATGTTTAGAGACATCTAAAGACAGGGATTATGACCTAACCTGCTCCAAAATATAAATCAATGTTTTTCCTTGCCCTTTTCACTCGGAATTATAGGTGAGGACGACGTTTCCCCAAGTGTTTGAATAAATGAAACTAAAGCTTGTATTCTACAGAAATGCTGCTTAAGATGGGTTCGTGGCTCTTTATGGTTAAAAATTTGCTGCAAATGCATTTTAGCAGCAAATGCATCCATGACAGTTGACCACAATTTGTGTGGCGACAAAGCACTCCCCAACTACATGACTTCGAGAAGGGCATTTGACCAAATGTTCTTGATCAACAATGGGGATCGATGAATTCATCTTTTTTTTTTTTCAAAATAAAATGGGAGACTCTCTTTGAATGTTCCGTTTCCATGCTAGTGTTGGTGTTTTGATATCTGACGTCATGGCCTTCTTTAGCCAGCAAATTAGTTGGCTATAGTACACACCAAGACGCGATCGATTCATCAACAACAAATTCCGCACAATTAAATGATTTCTGAATGATGAACTAATTGATTACTATGCCCAGGTAGGGGGCAGCATCTGAAGCAGGGAAGTCCAGACTTCCGTCTCCCCAGCCACTTCATCCAGCTCTTCCGGGGGGATCGCGAGGCGGTCCCAGGACAGCCGAGAAACGGACGTCTCTGCAGCTTGTCCTGGGTAGTCGCCGGGGCCTCCTCCAGCACCAACGTCCGGGCAAGGGAAACCTAGGTCCATTTATTTTCATCATCATAAGGGGTCATTTGAGCCGTGCTTTGCCAGGTCCCTCACCAAAGGTGTAAAGCCCCAGACAACTTAGCTCCTAGGATCATCGGGACACACAAACCCCTCCACCACGATAAATTGATGGCTCAAGAAGGAGTATATATATATATATATATATATATATATAAAATTCAAAAAGCCTGGAATTAGCAGGTACTGTTGTCACAAGGAAATTTGCCGCCATGGCCTGTATGGACGCTCATCACGCAAGACCCCATTGCTGAAAAAAAAAAAAGCATGTCTTTTGTACGAAGTATACCCGTTGGTGTGTTCAATACTTTTTCCCTGTGTCATTTCACATTATTACACACAACTTTGTTTCTGATCTTATTTGTTATTTGATGAAATGTTCATGTCAATAGCACCTTTGGAAATATATTTAGTGATAAAAATGGTGAAAATGTTAAAAAAATGTTTTTAGAATTTGTATTTTGTCTTGTTGTTTAGCAGACATTTTGCACTGTAAAACCTCCATAATAAAGTCAATATTTTGCAGTACTGTACTTTTCTTCATCATTATCCTAATCATTTTTTCTCCATATATCTTCACCCAAGTGTTTCCTACTCAGGGATAAAACACTGTGAAAACTCGATTAGATAACATTTTTCATTTTATTCATCTTCATATGAGATATTACCTTTGGAGGCGTTGTAACACCATTAAAAGTTTTATTGGGGTGCAGGCCATAGAAAAGGCTGGGAAAGTTGCACCGAACCTAGACGTGCTAAAAGATAAACTTAATGACTAGTCTGTTGAACCATTTAGAATAAAGAACAGGAATAATCTTGTGCTCTTGTACAATAGACTCCCCCAATAGCAGCAGCTCAGCAACACAGCAGATGCCTTAAGCCATTGTAAATCACTTCTATACAAATGAAAAGATGCGACTTTGACAGACTCGAGTTCCAAAAAGGTAGGCTCCTGTGATAGAAAACAGCTGATATCACACGGCAGCTACCGCAAAGGTGCAAATTAACACACAAGGGCGCGGACATCAGGTGTGACAGTCAGGTCAAATTCCTTTCTTACGCGTGGCCTGATGGGCTTTCCCCCTCTGGAACGCTACTTCAAGAGCGTGCAAGCAGCTGCAGCCACGCTGCTACAAAAGGCACGGAAAGACAACACACGGTCGGAAGGAGCGGCGTTAACGGTCATGCTTGTGTGTCAACCTCCAGCTTGTAGCACGAGTGGGTCGGAGTGTGTTTTGTGACAGAGCGATTGAGAAAGCGGCAGAAGCAGACAGACAGGAACGTTAATGTAATCTGGAAAAGGCCAGATTCCTGGGTGATGTATGGTGAGCAGAGTGCATGCGTGTATGGCAGAAATGGGCGTGGGAGGCATATAAGCAGGCTCGCTGCAATGTGGGGAATGAGGATGCTGGGCTCTACGTTGCTGAAAAAAAGAAAAGAAGAATGCTTGGTCCTAATTCGCTCACTTTCCATTGTGTTCTCCGAAGCAAAATTTCCCGCTCACACAATCAAAGGATGACAAGCTGAGCAAACATTTTGCAAGCTAACGCTATGAGCAACAGCTCTGTGCTGAATGAGTTTGGCCAACAACTCCACTTGTTTTTCTACGTCCTTATTGGACTTTGGTGCCGGCTTCCAGGGAAGTCGGAAATTTCTAACCTCCGACTACGTCGCTTGAAGTCGGAATTTCCTACTTGGGATGAAGTCAGATCATTTTGTGGCAGAAATGAAACTAGACAACTATATCTACACTGTTCCAGTGAAAACAATGTCACTTTCTTTCTTTTTTTACAACAGCAATAAAATTCATTTTACAGGGGTTCAGTTGTTATAAACACCACAAATGACAGTTATTAGATTTAGCGGCAGAAAACAGAACTCCAGTTTTTTCACAATCATCGCTGTAATGTTATTTTGTAGTATGCAGTACATACTCATAATTTCCATTTATGTTTTTCTATTCTGCAGCATTATCAGCGCAACATTGAGCTACAATGCATTAGAAAAAAATAACTAAGGCTGCCTATAAAGATTGTTTGCTGACAGACATATTGATTCAAAAACAAAGCAAATATTGTGTTATAAAGGGTGTCAAGGCATGTTTTTTGTTTGTTGGACAGGATAGTATATTTCCAACAGTCTTGAATGCAGCGTTATATTGCAGTCATAAAAGTACCCCTCCAGTCAACAAACAACCATTTACACTTGCATTCACACCTATCGACGATTTAGTCTTCAATGGACCCAACCTAACCGAGCTCAATCGAAAACTGGACCCGTACACGACTGTGTGGCAGCCGTGCGAACCGCTATGCCACCGTGCTGCACTAAAAGTAGCCATTCAATTTGAAATGTTTATCTTCACTCACGTCCGTGAATGACAAATTATTCAGGGAGAGACAGGGCTCAGAAAGGTTCACGTTGCATTTGCCTTATCAGTGATTGAGTAAGTCTTCACAATGATGCTGCTACAGTGTGTGTGTGTGTGTGTGTGTGTGTATACAAGACAATAAGAGAGAGTGTGACTGTCACGGTCTGTTTCTTTCTGTGAATGTTAAGTCCCAGTGGAGTCGTCCCTGGGCTCCGCAGACGAACAGCCGAAGTGTGCAAGCCTGAAATTAAGGCAAATCCATCGTCCGTATAGCTTGGCGTTACCAATTTCTCTTCTTTCCTACCCATCTGTCTGCTTTGCCCACACTTTATTCTTCCCATTTCTGTATTCTTTCTCCCCCAGCCATGCCTGCTCCCTGCTCACGTATGGAAGTGGTCTGCGGGGCGCTTGTTATCGAGCACCTATCTTGACATCCCTTGGCAGGGGAGCCAGACGACCCCAAACTGGCAGGCGTGCACACAGACAAAAGAAAAGTGGAGAGAATGAACCGCTTGGAAGCTTCTGCAGTAAAACTAACGGGGACGAAAGTGGGTAAGGGTGCGTGTGAGGAAGCTTTTCGGGTAGGAGTGATGATAAAGGCCATTTTGTCGGAGGCAGACAGGTGGGCAGAGCAGCCAGACAAGCAGGTCGTTACAGGCTGGCATGGAGCTGGAGGCTGAGCTACGAGCTCAGCATCTCAACAGGCTAGAGTCAACAGTTGCTGGGCTGATAAACACTGCCCCTATCTGGGCCTGGAGAGGTACTGCAGCGTCCAATGAACCTTGAAGTGAACGCAGACTGGAGGAGCTCTCAAAATATTTGGGTCCAGGGACCACTGACAGGGATACATTTTTCCAAGGACCTCCTCATAATCCTCATGCCAATCAAACTTAACCTCGACCTGCACCCCTAAATGCCATAGGAATTTATTCTGAGTTGGTTATTTGACCTTAAATATTCTGACCTGTTAAATAGAAAAGAACATCACCAAATTCAACTGAATTAAAATCCCTGTCAATCATCACTAGCTGACGTGCACTGCTCCCTCTAACAACAGAGCTGCGAACCGAGAAGCGCTTTACAAAAGCGCAGACAGTACTGCCATCGTAGCGATTTAGTCGCTCGTCGACTTAAGCAAGTCGCCATGTCTCACCCGTACAACACTGTGCTGCAGCTTAAGAAAGCACCATGAAAATATATCAGGCTAGAACCCCCGTCCTCGCAGATGTGATCCTAGATCACGTACTGTAGCAGTCTATGTTAGCACTTGTGTTACTGTTCAATTTTCTTTTCATTTCAACAAGTGCGACTTATTTGCTTTGTTTGTGCAGGGGGGGGGGGAGCCCGGGAGCAAAACCAAACAAACATCATTTTAATTCCTGACTGCATTACAATTATGCCAGCGGACTTGAGGCAGCATACCAATGCCAAAATAAAATCATTATTCAGAGCTCCCATTGTTTCACCAATCTGGCAGGCTGGCGTTAAAACGTGTTGTTGACAATGGTAGCGTGGTGGACCTGTTTTTGAAAGTTGGAACTGATTTTGATACAAAATGTGCAAACATCCTTGGATAAATTGTGGTGCTGTGATGGTCTCAGCTGACAGAACTTTGGAAGGAGTAGATGAAGTCACGCTGGCTGGCTTTACATCTATGTGGTGTACTCAGCTGTCACTTTCAGGGATTTTTTAAATTCACAATAGTGCATGCCATGTTGCTTGCTGGTGTGCCTCAGTGAATTCAGACGCGCACACACACACACACACACACACAAAAAGGACAAATAGAGCGTGCGACATGATCAGCGTTGCAATTTTGACCTGTCGAAATGGTCTTCTTCGTTGAAAACAGATTGTATTTTGTTACTTTCCAGTGTGCAGCTACATAACTGCTTGCAAATTAAGAAAAAAAAAAAGTGGTACACATAAATGGCTTTCATGAAGTTGGTGGATACTTAATTCCGAATCAATGTACCATTCAAAATTGCCTGGCGATGAGTCCAGGGTGTAGTCTAGTAGTCTAAATCAATAAATATCATCCAGCTGAATTCAATTTCTGGCCCCCTGCAACTCAACACCCCGATAAGCATGATACAAAATGGATGGACCAACAGTCGGGTCAGAAGAACCAAAACCAACGACTAAACTGACAAATGAAGCCTCTAAAAAGCCAGTTGACCAAACCTCAACGAACCCAACAGTGTTTTTACAAGGCCACGTGTTAACAATTTCAACAACAATCATGTTACACTAAATGTGTTTTGCATTAACACTTTACACACACACAGTTTCATTTCCAGCAGCAGTAACACTATGCTCCACTTTCACAATATGGTGAAGATTTTACCCTAGAAAGAGTCCTGACTCACAGACTTGCCTAAACACGTTGCCCTTCTTGTATTCTTCTTGCCCTTCTTGTAGCACATGTGGCAAGACTTTATTTCAGAACAATTCACCCAAGAGGACTAAAATGATTACAGCCACCCCGAATGAGGGATACAAGCAGCAACAAAAATCAGACTCAGGGTTTGCGGCCAAGAGGGACTTTCAAGAGCATGCGAGTTTGATTTATTAGAATGAGGAAACATTGTGTATTGTCATGAGGGCTTGCACCATTTCTGGGTCCAGACTGCAACGCTTCAACCATCCGTCACCCAGATCGCAACAACCTGGCTGCCTTCCATGTGGGTCAAGTCACAATAAAAGGATCCTTCACAAGAACTAAAGGCACACCATGAGCTCACATCCTCACAGACTGGAACAATCCGTCAAATCCCATCCACCAATTCTATAAAGTCAGAATGTCATTCAATTAAACGGTGAAATATCTGTCCAAATTTGGTTCAAGCTGGCACGCAACTAGCCAAAGTGAAGCACATTGTAGGCTTTCCATCTAGTTCCAATTTTCAAAAGATGACTGCAGACACCAGCGTCTCCCCTAAATGGTCAAACGCAAACCTGTTTTTCTACTGTTTGGGCCTGGTTGTGGTTAGCTCGCTGCGGCCATTTTTTGTTCACGTGCCAGCACACTGTAGTGCGCAGGATCGATCGGGACGAGGGCTCTGACGATGAGCAGACAGACCGAGGGCAAGATGAGAAAACTCCACTGAATGTGAGTCACAGTGGACGAAGAGAGAATGAGCCGTCTGTGTGTGTGTTTTATGCCCAATGCAGGACACACGCAGCATTGATGCATGCTGTTTGCATGCGCAAAGAGGAATTCATCTGCTGGCGCTGCCAACTGACGGTGGCCAAATGTGATCTTGCAGCTAGCAAATTAGCAGGACTGATGGGTGAGCATTCTCATGAGACGATGAGGGGGATGTCGCCGATCTGCGTCAACTGTGGGCCCGTGAAGACCTTTGACACTCTTTTGCGATTAAAGGCTATAACAAATAAACTTCACTTGACTAACAACAATACTTTACACCGCAAGTCAAGTGAAACAATTGCAGTTTTCATTTCTCATGTGGACCAATGCGGATGTGGGTCTAAGCCCTTTTAGACATGAAAAACATCAAATAGAATCATACAAACCAATGCGGAAGGGTTAGTACAAGGTCATTTTTATTGTTTACTTTCATCATGATGCTCACGTTGTTTTGGTGTATTTTGCACACGTATGCACGTGGGTTGTATCAGGTGTTCAGTAAACGAGTAATATCGAATGAGTCTCTTGAAAATAAAGAGTGAAAACTAGAAGAAAGCGTCCGTCCGTCCGCCCGCCCCGCCCCACCCCACCCCACCCCCCTTCCTCTTGAGAGGGCCTCTCTATAGCGGTTTTCAACTATTGCAAGTGGGTCTGGAAACTATCCTCTGTGAAACATGGGGGTTGAATGTAGTGTAGTTTACGCCTTATGTTTTGTATTGGCAGAACTGGTCATATGTCATTGGTCATGTCACTGAATACTAACTCGTGAGATGGAATCCATGTTTATGTGCTAAAAAGCGACTACAAAGTCTGCCAGTCAAACAGGTAATTGGGCATAAGATTCTGTTTCCTTATGCAAATTATGTAAAATAGAATACACTCCCCAAACACACACCACGTCAGCGTTAGAATTTGAAAGACAAATTCAAGGGAGCTGATGCAATTCTAGATGATTCAGTTACACGCTGAACATCACCATCTGGACGGCACATCTGACTACACATCAAAAGTGACTTTGGAGAATCGGGGTGACAGTGACGGCCATGTGCTCGCCAAGACCGACTGCAGGAAGCGGCGGCGACCGCAAGCCTCCATCCTGCGCTGAGGCTGACAAGCTAGTCTCCTGCCACCCGAGCAATAGAGAGCAGGCTTGACAGCTCACACAGGGACCAGATGAATGAAATAACTCTTGGGGAATCACATCTAAAGAAAGTGGCACCGAAGCCCCGCAGCTTTGCTACTCCCGACGTCATCGCCCAAAACCGCGCTCGGTCATACAACGCACAGACGAGCTTTTTTAAAAACTGAAGTGTGCTATCGTTGACCGTTAGAAATGTCCACTGGGATTTCACATGTATGACATTGTGGCATTATCATACAGACGACTATTGTTTAATGTTAATTTAATCGCGCTTCATTGAAAATGGCTCTCGGGAGACAGACTAATCAAGGCATTTTGCCAAAGTGCTGTATGCAATTTTCAATTATTTTTTTTTTTTCTGTGGATAGGCACATGTATTGACTCAATTGCAGAGTACTAGGGAACTACGAGGGATACAGTCTTTACTACGAGGGGGCAGCAAAATGTTTTCCCCCAAATAACTGAATTAAAATATATTACAATAGATATAAACAAATGTCAGTCTGACCATTTTGATTTTATATTTTCTATAGCATCATTGAGTACCCAGAAACATTGAGACTTTTTGTGTCTTTTTAGATAGCAACAAATGAATTAAAAAAATAAATAAAAAATACAAATCTCAAAATGTGTGACTGATTTATATGTTATTTTGTTGCTGGAAAGGCTTTCATCACATTCTCTCACGTTTTAGATTTACATTAAATGTAAGAAACCAGTAGCTACAGTTACTTAGAGGCATCCAATACGGAACAACAAGTAAGAATAACCACCATTAAATAACAAGATGATTGTGGATTTGAAGGGTTTTCATATCATAACAACACCTTTAATTAGCACTATAACAGTTCCCTTGCCTCCATGAAGTGCTCTGTGAATGAAACTCCAGGGAGAAATGCAGTCAGTAAGCAAGCTAGTCCTTGGAAATGAACTCACTCAACTCCCATTGCTTTGAGCAAATAACAAGAAGCTGCAACAACTGTACCATCAAGTGGCCAAACACAGTCATCGCGACAGCAAACATTCCGGTTTCAACGTGGAGATTGGAGACAAACTGGTGAATAAAATAAAGCAAGGTTTGAGCTTGAGATCGTTTGATTTATTGTGGTTAGGAACTGAAAACGTGGGTAATTGTATCGTGTGTGCTGCGTTTGTACGCTGCGCAGGAGCGAAACCTGGGGATTCAAAACGGCAACAAATAATCAGGTAAAAACTAAGTCCACTGTATCACCAACTAATTACTAGTAGTACAAATTAAAAGCACTTACGCTAGAATGTTGAAACTGACTAAGATCAGAAACATACAGTTTTTACACACGAGAAAATATATTGAGCACAACAAATATAAAATTAAAAATCTAAAAACATAAAAATAAAAGCTACAGCAAAATATCTCCTACCCTTGTATTGAATTAATGAATTGCACAGATGCCAAGCAAAAAAAAAATAATTTAAACGATGCTTGTAATGACGACAAAAAAATTCTATAAAAATTATTATTATTATTTTATTTTTTTAAATATGACCCATAATCTTCGGTCATTAAGGGCTAGCGAGTAAACCAACGAATTGTGGTGTTACCAGAATGCGGGCTTACTCATCAGCATCTGAAAACTGTTCAGGCTCGGTAGCGACGCCGAAGCACAACAACGGGAGCGGGTGTGGGTGGTGCATGGCTGGACTGTAACCAGCCGGGCGCGCCACGTTCTCTTCTTCTTCCAGCGTTAAATCCCCAAAAGCCATCACAAATAAATCTTCTGGACCTGGAAGGGGGCACATAAATATTTTCAAAACACTCGTTGGGGGAGGGGGGGGGGGGGGGGGGGGGGTCATGGTGACACAGTGGAAGCGTGATTAGCACTTCTACCTCACATTCCAAAAACATACATGTAAAGTCGATTGAAGACGAAATTGTCCATTGGTGTGAATATGAGTGTGAATGGTAGTTTGTCTGTTGTGCCTTGCGATTGGCTAGCAACCAGTTCAGGGTGTAGCACGCCTCTCGCCCAAATTCATCTGCGATCGGCTTCAGCAAATCCGTGACCCTAAGGCTTCAATGAACCTAACATGCATGTCCACACAGGAAGGCCCGAGCGGAGGTTCGAAACGGGAACCTCAAAACTGTGATGCAGATGTTGATGATCTATTTATTTCTATTATTCAACTCTACCTGCGTACTTTGAAGTAATGTGATGAAATTCACATCAGCATTGTCTAATAGCCGCGCAGCAAGTGCAAACCTGTATAGACGTAGCTTGGCAAGAACGCTCGCACATTCGCCTATCATGTGACAACTAGGAAACTTAAATGGGCAACAATTAGTGACATCACTAATGTGATGCTATTTTAAGGAACACAGAATCCAAAGCAACCGCATTTCTACTTAGTCCGCATTACAGTGGAAGACGTAGTGTACAAATACTAGAGGTAGTCATTAATAAAGGAGGAATTATTCTTTACCATAAGGTTGGCCTGAAAATCTCTTCAAATTGGCTTCGCACTCTTTGTCCCAGTCTTCCTCCTCCGGTGGCTGCAATGCTGGCTTCTTGGGACACGCAGGTTCGGTGTGTCTATAAAGGTCGTCCGATTACTACGTTTACTGCTAACCTCACTGATACACAATCAAGACATTAACTGGCTGAAATTTTTCATGTGCAACAGACGGGATTTTTGTCACTATATTACGTGTTTTACAATAGAAAGGGAGTGACTCAACTTTTGGGGTAGTAGTTTGGGGATGCTTGTGGCATGATTAAGCCGCTCATATTTGAAAGGCACAAACAAGTTACCCAAGCTGGGCAATAATAATGGGAGCAATTTACCTTAAAATACATTGTGTGCACTCAAAGCCGCTGTCGGGGAGGTGACGCGGCTCTCTCCTTTTGTTTTTCCTCCTCCACCCAGGGCTGAAAGATTTTTGGAAATGATCTCATTGAGATTTTTCTGGCAGATTATGAGATTTCAATTAAATTCATGATTTTCTTTGAGTCATGCTTCAGTGCCATATTCACAATGTACAACATTTACAAAGAAGGCAAACAATTGGCTCACACCATCAGAACATTAAAAGCTATTACTTTAATGCTTTCACATGTTTTAAAAAGGTCACCGTCAATCACTTTTTTTCCAATTTAATTTTGATGTTTTGGAATGTACAATGTTCTTTACATCCACGCTCCTCTAGCAGTGCCGTAAACGAGTATTTATGGGTGATGTAAACATGCTAACCGAAAGCAGTCGTGTTGCTGCACTTACTTGGCATTCATTCATTGTTCATACAATATTGGTGGGACGTTTAAAGTCACTCTTGTCAAACAAAAACTGAAAACTAATACTTGTAAACCTCATGCACACTTCACCGGCTCTGTTCATTGAACTCAGCTCACTAGTGACTGGCGGAAAAGTAACAGTCGGCTCTTTAGCATGTCATCCCCGCCGGGTCCCACTCTCCAGGCATGACTAATCGATTAACGCTCGATCCAACTGTTCCACTAATGTAAAGATATAAACGATAGAAGTTTATATTTCATGGCAGACGTTGGGCCATGCAAGTGAATTTAGCATGGAAAATTTCCACTCCGGAAGATTTTCAATTTATCCGTAACAGCGCAACAAACCGCCCGTGAAAACTTTCTGACATCTGCAACCTCAAACCGGAACTACTGTACACCCAAATGACCAAAGTGCTGTTTTTTATCAGAGACTGAATCACCCTAAACCTAATTTTGGTTCTGCTGAAGCGATTTCAAAACACATTAACGTCACAAAGCACAAGGAGCAGGTTCATACTGATTGGTTAGCGTGACCTGTCCATGCGTAGCTTGCCGCTTCTGATTGGTGAGCTTGGCGGTATGGCAGGAAGATGGCATTAATGTGTAAAATAGATGATACAACAGATCCTGGGTTAGTCAGGGTCGTTTAAAATAAATAAATAAAATGCAGCTTTGGAAATTACATGATTGCTGTGTCTGTTATTGCAATTTTCCATCAGAAAACAAGAACTCATTCAGCCCTACCTCCATCTCTTGTTTTTCACCCTTGTTGTCAATGGCGAGTCGCGTTCTGTTGCTGGTTGCTCAGAGGTGGACAACACGTGACCCTCACTGGCGTTCCCGTTTACCAAGACGCCACCTGCAGCAGAAAACATGCTCCTTTGTTTCCTGTTATTCCTTACATGTGCTGCATTGGTAGCCTTGTCCTTAACATGGTTCAAGTATCCATTAATGCCATTGATGCTGGTTCTACTGGCGGCTGAAGAGTGGCCCCTGGACACAGTTGGTTCTTTCAACGAACATGGAACTGGAACATCAGGACTTTTTGGACCATTGGTGCTACAGATGTTCTCATGAGCTTCTTCTGTTTGATCCACAAAATCTGTAGAATACTGAGGCATCTTGAAACCTATATAAAAGTAGCTTGTTTTCAGAACATTAATTTGAAAATGACACACTGTAATGTCTATCTATATCTATATATATATATATATATATATTACACATTACAGTGTGTATATATTTCAAATGAAAAGTCGATGCTTATAGTTTAATGTTATTGCGTTTATGCATTAACAAAGCTACGATTCATGATTGCACTTTGTAATAGCATATATATTCAGTTAGCCCTTGGTAAAGCTGAATTTTTTGGGGGGTATATTTATTTTTTATTATCTATAATTTATTATTATTTAAAGATTTTGCACTGTAAACTGCTCGATATTGATTGTTGAAAAGCTGTGCAAGATTTTTCCCTAACACGAGGAACAATTGTGATTAATGATCATGATTACAATATTGATCAAAATAATGGTGATTGTTATTTTGGCAATAACTGTGCAGGACCAGTGTGTGTATATATCCATGTTCTGAACTGCTTATCCTCACTAGGGTCGCGGGAGTATATTTAAAAAAAAAAAAAAATTAATAACTCGGCTAAATCAACTTCAAAAATAGGTCGACGCAGAATTTCCGCCAGAGGTTCTGCCTGGAACCATGTTTGTGACGCCGGAACCAATGTTTCAAATGGACATTTATTGCAGACGGGCGCAGTATTGGGCCACAGATAAACTTAGCCGAAAACGACAGAGGAGCATCTAAGACACTATTAGATGTGTATTGTACAAATAACATTTTTTTTAACCTTAAATGGTAATCGCCAGCGTGTGAATGCTAATCGCGAATGCTAACCATTTAGCAAAGGCTGGTTTTGTTTTCTCAAATTCTGTACAGAAATTCTACCATACACTCTGTACCAACATATGCAGTTTAAGGATAGAAGTCCAGCCCTCATAAATGAGAATAAAATGCATGTTAGTAATAAAAAAATAAAATAAAAAAACAATAATAATTACGAGTACACAACGAAGTATCTATCGAATAATTGATTCATAAAAGGTTTGATCGTGACAGCTTTAATATATCATTAAAATATTTTAATCATAGTTGTGGTCTTCCCTCCAAATAAAACAAATCCCTGTAAAATGTATTTTTTTGTCAATTGAAACAGTGGTTTAAATTTGCTTTCATATATACAGTTCCCAATATCGCATTCCAAGCTGTTAGTCTATGGTACTTTTGTCTCTGAAAAATAAAACTAGTTCAATGAATCCACATTCTAGATATATATATATAATGTGCACTCGTCAAGTTGAACACAGTGTAGCCATTATTTTAGCAACATGCCTTCATGTCCGCCGTTTTACGAAGTAATGTCTGGCTCTTCAAGAACCAGTGCAAAGACTTACAGTTGACGGCAAACGTCACAAATTAACCTCTCTTACATATATATATATATATATATATATATATATATAAAGCGTTTTCTTTGGCGAACCGATAGCAATACGTGCTTGGCTCGAGGCTAAGCTAATTTAGTCGGGTAATTGAGCCCATTAACAGGAAATAACCACAAACTGACGTTAACGTCGGTGTTGATTTGACATTAGTTTCATTCAAAGTACGTTGTACCTCACCTGTGCTGTAGCATGAGAAGAACAAGCAAGTACACTTGTGCTAGTGATCGATTTGTTTATCGATCAGTCGCCTCCACCTGGAAGAGGAAGTTGGACACTTGCTGTCGCCAAAACTTTGGCAACGAGCCGCCATATTTGTAGTTTCAGGGGCTCACGCGGCACTTGGAGCATCCGTGTTCTTTTCATTGGGCAACAATTTTAGAGAATACAGGAGAGTCTCAATATATTAGACTGCTGTAGGAGAGCTCATTGTATTTCATTGCAATTCCAAAAGTGAATACATTGTACAGATTCATTCAACACAAGAAAATATTTTTTCAGGTCAATTGCAACCTCATTTCCGTATTAAACTGTTTCTTATGTAACATTCTAACTTCTTGGAGATGGTAAAATGTACATTTAAAATTTGTTAGCTGTAGGCTAAAATGATCAAAATAAGAAATCATAAAATGGTTTACTCTGTAGTCAATCTACAGTTTTTTTAACTGAACTACAATTCTAATTGGAGATGCACAGGCACAATGATTTGACAATACTAAAAATATTGTTTTTCTGTTTTTGCAAATTCACATCATTGTTTGATGATCAAAGTATTCAAATGTACTCCGTGTACAGTTGCGGGTACACTAGCACAATGAAGTTAAAACCAATACAAGCGCTGTATCAACAACCCTAAGATAATAATCATTTGTCATCTTATCTTATGTTCTAGTGAAAAGTATTGACATATACATGTAAGTTCTACAGAAGAATAAAATACAAAGATATGAATGTGGTATATTTTAATAGCTCCATGTGCTCCTTTAATTTCAACTCTTGAATGGTACAAACAGCCCGAGTGAAACCATTTGCTAAGCAAGACGCAAAACAGCAGGTATTTGTGGATAACTTAAAATTGCTCACTATGCTCACCATTGAGTTCAGATTAGGAAGACTGTTTACTACCCATAAAGCAATTGAAACTATATGGACTTTCTGTGAGCAATAACAAGTGTAGAAATGCAATAAAATCATTCTCCCACAGTGTTATAAAATTTTTAAATTGACAAAAACGCTAACCTTTGCCCGGCTACCACACAATGCATTGTGCTATGAGTCTACCAATAGGACACTTAAGCCATTGCATGTTCTTTCCTGATAAGATTCGTACAATATAGATTCTTGAAAAAGACGAGCCAGTGGCACGTTTACAAATAATCACTATGTAATTCCAACATTTCCAAGTTAGGAGAATGATAAGACATAGAACGTACCCTTCTGAAAAGCGTCCTCCCAAGGCACAGACAGAAAGTATGAACCATGCAGAGGGAAAACAAACCATTTTTGTGCAAGGAAGCAATACTCAAGTTTCAGTTAATTACATAGTACAGCATTTTGTTGTCCCTTCGCGCATATCAACATGTACATTCATGATATTTACACTTTTATAAAAATTCACACAACCATTCGGGCTGTGTGGTCATGTCGTTAGTCCCACGCCAAAGCGACAAACAGAAGTGGTCACATTCTTTCCACCTTGTCCCATTTCTGTTGAGATTATTATTGCTAACAGCCGTTTAAGATTTCAAACCTTGGGGAGGTGCGAGATAATGGCATTTACCTAAATTCCTGTTTAAAGACATTCCTCCGGGTGGGTGCACCTTCCTCTCCCTAAAGTGACGACATATGACAAAACCCATGAAGAAAAACCTTGAGAGGAGTGAGTGACACAGCATGTGTCATTGCAAAGTTCTTGGAAGACATTTTAGACACAAATATAACCTCCTTTGACTTCACCTAAACCCTCCTTCATTTGGCGACGTGACCCATTTCATTCTAAAGTTCTCTCTAACCACCTTTTCCACATTTCACAACCTTCTTTTCAGACATGCCAATGCCAAACATCACTCAATATCTTTTTTTTTTTTTTTTAATTATTATTCTCCTGCATGACTCTAAACATAGCCACTTACAGATCAGATGGTAGTACACTGGCCATACATCTCACAGCGCTTAACTATTGGCCTACACTGAGCAAACCGCTCCGTTTACTAATATGACAACAGATGATAGCAATGCACACGTCCACTGGTTTACAATGTTCCAGTTATCATACCTGTGCGCACATAGTCCAGTACAGCAAGTAGTCTTCACAGCACAGATAGAGTAGAAAAAGGGTGGATGACGTTCAAGAGTCACAGCAGCATAACCATGAAGTCACTTCCCTTTATGTCCCTGTTTTTCAATCCACAAACAGCAGGGGGCGATATTCCAGTTGTTTATGTTCCATTACAGGGTGTCTCATGTTCTGTACAGACTCTTAAGAAACAGAGTCACTGCTATTTCTTGATCTCCAGGATGGACGGATTGTGATCGAGGATGGATAGAATGATTTTGTCCATGTACTGCCGCAGCCGCATGTTGATTTCCTCCTGTTCCTTCAGGGCTTCCATTAACTGGGGAAATAGTAGCACAGGCCATACATTTATAAAGAACTGTTTGGCAAATAAACACAGTAATCGCTTGTCCTTTTCATTCACGCTTAGGTATGACAAGTCAGTGGTGCATTAGAAATCATTCTAGTGATGATCTCCATATTGCATAATATCTGCTCTATTGACTCAGATGAGGAACGATGTCAGGCAGTGCGGTCCTGCGCTGACTCATCCCTTGCTGCTCTCCACTGCACGGTCATGGCTTGGCTCAGTTTTGGGTTGGCGGTTTTCCAAAATTCTACAGATGCACTACATTACATGCGGAGTGACACTCCCTAAGAAAAACACCAACGTTGGAGAACAAGGCTGTCCAGTTTTTAGTTTTCCGCATGTGGCTCAGTTAAGGGAACTCATTTTATTCCGGCAGCATGAAAACCGACCGCTGCAGCAAATTGGAGGTTGTGGAGTACAATAATGCAGTATCCAGAGTTATATCTAGCTACCCATTAGAGTGCAAGCATTGGTTTTACTTGATGTAAATGGTGGAGCAAGATGTACTGCGGTAGGAAATGGGATTCTTTTTTTTTTTATTTTCACCTCATAATGACAACAAGTGTGCCAAGCTTGCTGCATCATATTCAAAAAGAAGAGTGCTGCCAAAGATGCATCAACAAAGTATTGTGAGCAAAGGAAGTGAATACTTGTGATTATGTTTTTATTTTTATTTTTAATACATTTGCCAAAATGTAAAAAAATAAATATAATAAAAAAAAAATTTATTTCACAATGTCATTTTGAAGTGTTGTGTGTAGAATTCTGGTAAAAAAGGTGGAATAAGTGAAGCGCTGTGAATACTTTCCGGAAGCACTGTACTATCACACACCGTGTTATGAATTTTACCTGGTCTCTGGAGGCGTTCTCTATCTCTGCAGCCAGAGACTGGGCCTTGGTCTGCGTGGCGAACAGATTCTTGGCTTCGTACAGGCTCAGGCTGAGAATCTCACCGTTCAGCTCGTCGTTCTGCTCCTTCAGCCTCTGGTTCTCCTAGAAATAGACAATTAGAGAAAAAGAAGCGGTAAGTGTTCGGGCGAAGTCGCTTGCACTTGCTTGGCCACCCAGCATCAAAGGCAGCAGTGCACATCTATGAAGACAGTCAATACCTACGGGACAGGTTATGAGTGCATTGCCTGGGGCGTTATAAAAGCTCCATGATGACCTTGAGCGGACCGTTGACCAGAGAGTGAGTTTGCTTTTTCGTGTATGCTTTACTTTATCATTAGTAAAGGGACAGCAGCTCTGAGTCCGGGTCAGCTGGGGCAGGTAGTCACTCTACTCCATTGAGATTAGTGGTTAATGTCGAGGGGACGGGTCAAAAGCAATTTTACCATAGAACTGGGACTGAGCAGTGCCCCTGACAACCCCAGCTGCTGGAATTCAGGGGGAAGAAAGTCCTGGGACATAAATCGCTTCACACACACACACAGTATAGACATTTACACAAGTGTGAAGGCAAGCATGGGATAATGAGTTTCTCCTATGGGACACTTTACTGGGACTGTTTTCCTATTACAGGTAGCCCTTGCTTGTCTAAAACATAAATTTGAAATAAAGTTGACCAAGTACTAAAACAGTAAACGCAGGCAATAGATGAAAGTAATTCACCAGTGTAACACCTGTACAAAGCCAATCATGGGCACATCTAAAAACACATACACGTACTGTCAATGTTTACTTAACAGCAGGACGGTACACTTTACGCAGACAGCAAATAGTATTGAAAGTCAGGAACATACATTTCAGGATGCACCTCGATTCATAAAATAAACAAACAAACAAAAAAAAACCCTCAATGGACTTGCAGAGTTTGAATGATTAAAATGCTGTTTAGAAGTTGGTAAAGGGCAACAGAAATAAACATACACAAAGTTATTTTTAATATTGCGACAGAACAAGTGTATCTACTTCATTTTTTATGATTAATTGATTGTTACGAATTCTGTGGAATTGATTTTTGGTTAATCTTTTCTTGAAGCAATTGTGTCAAAATGGAGTGGGCTACTCCATTGCAACCAGAACATCTATCCATCCATTTTCTGAGCCGCTTCTCCTCACTAGGGTCGCGGGCGTGCTGGAGCCTATCCCAGCTGTCACCGGGCAGGAGGCGGGGTACACCCTGAACTGGTTGCCAGCCAATCGCAGGGCACATACAAACAAACAACCATTTGCACTCACAGTCACACCTACGGGCAATTTAGAGTCTCCAATTAATGCATGTTTTTGGGATGTGGGAGGAAACCGGAGTACCTGGAGAAAACCCACGCAGGCACGGGGAGAACATGCAAACTCCACACAGGCGGGGCCGGGGATTGAACTCGGGTCCACAGAACTGTGAGGCTGATGCTCTAACCAGTCGGCCACCGTGCCGCCGCAACCAGAACAGGAACTGTTAATTTAGTGGTAACGAGGTTGCCGTCTGAGGAAGACCCTTAAGAAGTAAGTTGTTTTTAAGACCAACATAATGGAAACTATGCTATTTGTATAGCATGCAATGTAATTGATTAATTGAGCTCAATTTTCTCCTTGAGTTGATTCTTAGTATTTATAAAAAAAAAGATGTGCTGTGTCATTTTCTAGCATCCCTGCCATTTTCTGATTTGACCCTTAGGATGTGTCAAATAATTTGATTATTAAAATGTGCATTAAGTCACTGATGGAGTAGCGGTTCACTCGCCTGATGTCTGTGCTGGCAGCGTAGGTTCAATTCCCACTCAGTGGTTGTCTGTCTCTATACAATATGTGTCGTGTGATTAACTGGCGACCAGTCCAGGGTGTATTCTGCCTTTCGCCTAAAGTCAGCTGGGATAGACTCCAGCCCCCTGTGAATCCTCAACAAGCTAAGCGACATAGAAAATTAAGTGATTGAGGAAATGTCCATGAAAATGTTGATTAGATTCCTGGATGGACTGCGTGACAAATGTTTATCAAATACATATACAAGGAATACACCAATCTCCATTGCACCTACCAGGACATTTGTAGAATTAGCTGTATACTAAAAAAAATAAAATAAAATTTCACTTAATTGGTCCGAAAATTATTACATTATTTACTCGTGATGCACCAAATTTTTCGGCCAACGTTAATGGATTAATGGATGCATGGATTAGTTCATTGTAATAAAACACGTATGCTAATTGCGCAAGACGTTGTACAGCGGGAGTTATACAGAGTTGACAATGGATTAAAAAGTACCTGCTTGAGCCTCTTGACCTCGTACTCCATCTCCACCTCCCTGGTCCTGCTGTTGTATTCGGACAAACTAGAAGACGAGCTGCGTCCTCGTCCGGGTTTCTCTGCCTCCAGCTTGAAAAGCTGCAAGTGCTCCAGCTCTCGCCGCAGGTCCTCGATCAGCTGCACAAAAAGGGTCGACATACAGTGAGCCATATTATAGAATGTCGGTGGTGCGTGACCAAATATTTATTCGCACCTCCTGCATGGCCTCTTTCTCTTGCTGGAACTGGTTCCTGCTCTGCCGCAGTTTGTCCATCATTTTCCTGTACAGGTCCATCTCATCCTTCAGACGCAAGCTGGTGTCCTCTAGCTTATCTGTCATCCTTTGCTTCTCCTGAGTACAAACATACTTTCATGTTTTTGTGTATTTAAAAAAAAAAAAAAAAAAAAAAAAAAAAGAAGACATTCCTATATACAGTATGCGCTCATGCAAGCAAATATACACAAATTGTGGCTCACCTCGTCCAATTTCTCTGTGTGCGTCTTGAGTCTGCACATGCTAACGTGCATTTCATTTTTCTCATCCTCCAGCTGCTTAAGTCTAAAAGTATGAAACATACACAATCGTCAATTCCGCCACACATAGGAGGATGGGCATATTAAAAGAACCACTAATATATGCTCGTGTGAATTTCTCACCGGCTGTTCAGCAGCTCAATCTGTGTGTTTTTGTCTTGCTCCATCTTGCTGAAGGCCTCTCTGTGTCGTTTCAACTCCCCCTGCAGATTTTGGTTCTCACGGGTCTCCTGGTCTTTCAGCTGCTCCTCCAGCTCATTAACTCTTCGATTATTGAATCAACAATGAATATTACTCCTACTCAGAATACTGGCAATTGGCAAAAACCTTTAAAAGCGTGTGAACTTGTAGCACATCGTTTTGGGCCATACCTGTGTACTAAATGCGTGTTATCCTGCTTCAGTTTGGACTTCAGATCACCGTTCAACAAAATTTCATTCTCTAGTTCTGCAACTTTCTTCTCCAAAGAGTTCACCTGGCAAAGACAAGAAGTTAAGTAAAAAAAAATCTCAAGCACGCCACACAATTGTAATACCGACCATCCATTTTCTATAGAGCTTCTCCTCATTATAACACCCATAAGTTACGTGTTCTTCAGCGTTAAGCATGTATATTCTTTGGCTTGAATTCTTTAGGCTCAGATCATGACTGTTAATTAACTAATAAACGAATGCCTTTTAGCATTGACAGTTACATAAAAAAGTAAAGTACACCTTTCAACTGAAGGAGAAAGCCAAGGTTCAAAAACCCGACTCGCTCCTTGCTGTTACTTTAGACATGAACATACCTTCTCATTGATGTCGATGTCACAAGAGTCGACGCTATCTCGGAAAAGGTCCTCGGTGCTGCCGTTGCTGCTACTCAAGTTGCTGTTGTGGAGCAGCTGCCTGCTCAAACACACCGTGGCACACAATAGATCTCTTTAGTGTGTTTGCATGACTGGAACAGAAAGTGCAGGGCAGGACAAATATCTCTCCAAGGAAGGCAGAATGACAGAACTTCACCCGAGGCGAATGTCAACTAGAGAAAGTGGTGCAAACAAAATTTAAATAGCACGCACGTTATTTTAGCGGCGTTGTAAATAAGGTGTTTTTGTGTCTAAATTGACATTTCAATTGTTATCCGTGCCTTGAAAGAACAACAGCGGCCTCTCGTTCTTGGGGAAACTCAAAAGAGGAAACTAAAAGGAGGAACACATAACGAGGGCAATAAAAGGGGAAGAAAGAACCAAAGCAGACAGAGAGAGAGAGAGAGAGAGAGAGAGAGAGAGAGAGAGAGAGAGAGAGAGAGAGAGAGAGAGAGAGAGAGAGAGGACAGTGCAGGCATCAAGCGTTATATTGAATACATAGATCAGCTCTGACAGGCCATTTTCACTCTGTCACTATAACTCAATTGGTGCGGCTGGAAAAAGGGATACAAAACATCTAACCCGGTCCAAACCAACAGAGCATCTGGCCTGGAGCAATGATTTTACAGCACGTTCTGTTAGAGATGTCGAAGCTTTTATTAGCTTAAGCAGTTAGTAATTAACTGACTCTTTAAGTACAACACTACACGGGGAAGCCGAGACAAAATGAAGTAGTAAATGCTTATCTGCTGTATTATTCTGTGGTTACGTAAACAATGAGCAAACCTTTATTTCCTTTACTATTTGTTGGACCTAATAACTTTTTAACCTGAAAAAAGGTTACTTACTTTAACCCTAGCAGCGTTTAAGAAAGACATGTCATACTATTAAAAAACTTAAGAGCTCTCATTCACTAAATATGTGTCTGCAATATAGGCTCAAATTTATACCGTCCATCTTCTATAGCGCTTGTCCTCATTAGGGTCGCAGGTTAGCTGGAGCCTATCCCAACTGAAACACGAATGCTGAAGTAGAGATTTAAACCCCGAACCTCACAACTGGGAGACAGATGTGCTCAGCAGCACATCAAAATATTTAAACATTTTCTAAGATTTTGCGCAATTGTTTTAGATACTGTTTTTGATATACTCACCAGAAAAGTGATGTCAGAATGCAAAAGTGTCCACAATGGGTTCAAAACACACACTGGTCTTCACTCAGAAGAAAGAGTGTGTGTTGTACGACGAAGATCAGAAGATCCATACCGAGTGGCCTTTGTAATACTTTGGCTGTCTTACATGAGTAGGTATTAGAACAGCCCTCACTATGACGCAATTGCAATGCAGTTTTGCCCTCAAAAGGCCTCAAAACAAACATGGATCCTCACAAAGATAGAAAGACAAAAGCACTGAGAGAGTGTCTTTCTTACCTCCCAAAGGCTGTGCTGGAGATTTTCCTGTTGGGGCTGCACCCAAAAAAAATGTGAGAGAGAGCTATATCAGTGAATTGCCATGGAGATGTATCACAGTTCAACAAGGCAGTGGGGCTTGGGCGGGGGGTGGGTCGGGGCTTTTAAATTGTGTGATAAGAGAGATGTAAGACACAAAATATGAAATAGCTACGCTTCTTTGTTCAAGGGATGGAAATAAACCAGACAAATTTGACTTTACAACTTCATGAATGTGTGAGTCCATCTTCGAAATGACCCAGATGCAACAAACTAAATGTATCTGTGCGACAATGTGATCACTTTAATTACATGAACAGTAAACGACGAAGCGGCTTACAATGCATGCAAGCTTGTTCCAGTCAAATGTCTCCAATTGATGCGTTTTCATTTAATTTGCCATTTCATCACCAACTCTTTCTGCCCATGCCCACTCTATTGTTGATAAGGTGAATGCATGAAGCATTATTTGCAGTAGAGCCCTTTTCTCCTAAGTCAGCTTCGAGTCCCACACTGAATTAAAGATGAGTGGACGCAGGCAGGTACGGCTATTAAGGGTCACCCTGGATTGTGTTTCCATTAATAGATTCCCTGCTGCAATGCCTGATGAGGTAAGCGTGGGAGTGAAAGCCTTATGTAAGAATTAATTAAGCCTTTATATTAGGGGGTGTGCGTGCACATGTGCTGAAGACAATGTTTCTTTTATATGTAACGCGAAATGCATGCTTCTAGACAACCACAAAATATCTCACCGCTCATCCTCGAACTGTTCGTTACACTGTATACAATTGTGATTCATTTTTACTTTTCAAAATACTTGTTCGTAAAGTTGTGACTTGTCTGTTGTGTTTTTTCCCCCTTAGATTTTGGAAGCATTTTAGATACATTTGATAAAAAGTAGGCTAGGCTTAAATAAGTAAGTATGTGACTGTTCTTTGTTAAAGTGTCTTGTATTATGAAATATGTTGCTGTATGGTGACCGAATAAAAACACTACTATTGCTACTGCTACTACAGTTCAGGAGCATCTCGATAAATTAGAATATCGTGGATAACAATTTAGTTTAATAGTTCAATACTAAAAGAATATGTACATATGACGGACTGGCATTCTACCTGTTGGCCTTGAGATTTTTGAGACGTGCTTCCAGGTCATTCAGCAGGTTGACTTTTTTGCTGCACTGAGAACAGTAGATGTCCACCATCTCACTAGGGTAATGTTGACGCACCTTTCGAGGTGTTTGGCCCGCACTGTAGACACACAGACACAAAGAAGTGAATCTCATCTGCCTGCCAGGAGAGGCATACGGATCTAACCCAGTACTGTCGTGCAACCTTAGTGGCAAAGTTGGGGGTCATGCGCTTGAGTCATCTATATATAAGCGACACTATGTGAATACAACTCTGCCGCTAAACCACTTTCACACCCACTTATGGATCTAATCGTCTTTCCATACAGCGGCTATTGATTACTGTTCCGTGTCTGTGTTTGAAATCGATCGACTGTGACAGGTATCCAGGTTGCGTTCGTTGTGTCAGGACTCACAGCGCTTAATGGCTTCATGTCAGGGTGCTATCATGACATGCAGACTTGTGAAATCGTTTCTTCCTTTTTTTGGCCAAGAATCAAAGGCTATTACAACACAAAACCAAAGATGAATTCTCTATATTAAACTTTAATTTGAATATTAAACACATTGAATTAACTATTAACTGTCTGGTCCAAAGTGCACCGCACATATATTTATACAATAGCTTGTTTACTTAACTGAAGATGGGGGAGAGTTTATTCAGGGAGCGGCCTTTACTTGTTCTGTACTGTACAATTATAATTATTTTTACTTATAGTATTAGACCAATTTCAAGTGAAATTGGAGTTTGAAGCAAAAAGGAGAAAGAAACTGAGGAAAACTGGGCAAAACGAACTTGCGTAGCTCCAGGAACTTTAAAGATGGATGCCACGACACCGTGTAGCGATCGCGTCAACGTGAACTCGAATGATAATTGCCGAAAAAGACACAGTTGCCACATAACAGAAGATCAGCTTTAATTTCGTGCACGGAACCTGTGTACAACACGCGGTAAGACTCCAAACTTAAATTCGTCTGAGAGATGTAACATTCTCTGATGCTGCTGTTTTGCTCGGCAAAAGAGTTCCAATGTGCTCAGCGAGTAACTATTTAACATCATGCATATGAATGAAAAAACATGTACAAGATCTGAAATCATTACAGTTAGTACTTTTTTTATTAATAGAGAAAATACAGTCGGCAATTTACACAGGTATACTGTGGCAGTTGTTGTTTTTAAACAATTGATCCTGATCCAACTAATTAAATGTAATCTTTTTTTTGAGTACTTAGAATAGTTGTTGTTTGGCCCATTGTTTGGCCTTGTTCTTGATTGTACCTTTAACCTACTTTCCACTCATTTAAAATTCCTTCCCAGGCCCCACAGCCGGCCATCTAAGACTTCTCCTAAATCCGGCCCTCATTTGGAATATAATTCTCTCTTTGCCAGCTCACTTTTAAGTTTTGCCCGCTTGGTATGCGTGGGGGGGAGAAACACAGCAGTTTTCTCTGCTTTATCAGTCAGGAGTCTTAATCGCATTAAACAAAAGCCACTGGTGAATATTAACGTGGTCCTGGGGCAAAAGTTCCAAAACTGTGGGTCAGGTAATGAGAGTGGCGCATACATCAAATCAAGGGGAAACTACAGCTGCTGAGTACTTTACAGTGGTATTTAAGGATGAGCCAATACCAGTATCGGTATACAGAACTGTACATTTGTACTCGGACTTGAAAAAAAATGCTCCAATACTATACAGCGCATGCTTTGTTTTTTTGTAGTGTCGCCGAGGCTTTCTTACCTTGAGGACACGGATGAGCCAAGATCGGAGTATCCGTTGATGCGGGTCTCGTCGTCTAGACAGGGACTGCTGGGAGCGTAGTCAGGCTCCTCCCCTTCCCCGTAGTCCTCAAACTGCTCCTCGTTCAGGGAAGCCGAGGAGCGTGTTGACAGATCAGAGGTAACGGAGTTGCTTGTGCCGCTTGTCCTGATGACAACACAATGAAAGAATGCATTGTCGGTATAATAAAACGGCAAAAAAAGTTGCATCTTAATCGGAAACCCGAGAAATGAGATGTGTCCTACTTCTCAGCGGGGAAGAAGAGATCCCCCAAGATGTCTTCTTTATCCCCCAGTCTGGTGGGACCCTCCGAGGTGTCGGACCCTTGGGTGCTCTCCACTGCGCTGTCTCGGTCTGAGTCTCTCTCCTTGCCCTCGTCCTCCTCTTCTTCTCCAGGGAACAGTGGGCTGCTGGGTAAGGAGTCAGGATAACCCCGCGTGCACATGATGACCGGAATGTGCTGCTCGTCCTCGCTGGACTGGAGGGTGATAGGCAAGAGGGGACAATATAAGATCATTTACTCTTTTAAGTCATTGTGATTCCATTGGTATCATTTAGTCCACTCGGAAAAGCACATAGATCATTCTCATATACCGTACTCTCCACACCTAAATTCAACCATATATGGTCAATGCAAAGCCCCATTATGAATATAAATGAGCCGTGCTGATCAATCCTATGTGAGGGGTGAATCATATCGACGAGTGAAACAAAAAGGAAGAAATGGTGCTTATTGGTGAGGTAGGGCCTGCCGGAGAACCTCAACGTAGCAGAGAATCTTCTTGTTTTTCAGCAAACAGGCTTTTTCATTTCACTTTTAACTAATATTTATTTATCTTGCTTTTACTTAGCTTTTTATTTGTATCTCCACTCTTATTGTATTTATTTTTATGTTGGTTTTATAATATATTTTCAGGTCTGTCTATCAATTTTTTATTTTATTTTTTTTAAACAAAGTAATCACTGGATGCATTTTTATTGATACATTCTGTGTATTTTACAGTCAATCATGATATCTTGCTCATTTACCTTTCTTCTTTTGACATAAAAAGCACTTGCACGTTTTCTTAACATTTATTAGACACTGCATGTATGTTAATTTAAAAAATATTTGGACATTGTTGTTTTGTATTAAGTGTGCCACATTTATAAATCACGTTTTATGGAGGATTAGACATTTAGTAAATTCCTCTCTGTTGGAATGTTCATAAGCCCATAACAGGGGGTCTGGAGATGAGGAGGAAGCGGGGTGAAAAGGTTGATGGGTCATAGGCCACAGGTCCTGCCACACTGCATTCAATTGTTTCAATCCTGTGTGATACAACATGTCTTATCCCAGCATGTCTGAGCAGCTGAAAGGCAACAACGCATAAGGGGGAGGTGCACGTGAAGAAGTGATGAGATCAGACAGACGACAGAACAATTCAAACGTTGCTAAAGAGGAGAAACACTCAAAAGCAGGAAATTGTGCAAAAATGTGGGGCAAAAAAATAAAATAAAATAAGGTATGACAAGATTGAGGATACTCAGTCTGACTGCGATTGGAACGAAATACCAGTTGCACTTACTCTGCAAAAGTCAGATGAGGATAAAGTTTGTCATAAAAAACGTATTAGACCCTGACACTGAGCACCTCAATACAGCAGGCGAAATGAAAGGTGTGTTTACCAATAAACTATTCCAGCATCCGGCAAAGTACCACTTTATTTGTACAGCAACATGTGCTGGTTGATGAAATGACTTCATTATCGTGATAAGATGCTTCATGTGGTACAGCTGACCGGTTATGAACACTTGATATTTTGTTTTTTTCTGTTGAAAAGGTTAGAGTGGGTGAGTAGTTTTCCATTGACGTGCTATTTAATACTTGTGATAATACACGTCGAAACTGAAATCACATTACTCTTAAGACACGAACCTGTATCACCACCAATGGCAGAACAGCGACACACCGCTTCCCAACTCCCAGAGTAATCATGATAATTATAATAATCCTCCTCCAACTGTGTAAATGTGACAAAAAAAGTCATCTAATCGGAGTGAGCAAAACTGCAGCTATCGCTACTGCTAGGTCAATGCGTGGGGAGAGAGGAGGGGAGGAAACATGGCTAGTAATCCAAATAACCCTGAAATTACGGACCTTTGAATCTCATATAGGTTAGCAATATGGGAAAATTTCGACTATACGGTTGGAAACACAGGTTGAAATCACGAAGGCTGTGCAACTGAAACCTTGCTGAGCAATAGAGAATAGGGAACAACAAAACAGTTACCTGGGCCTGAATGAACTTACACACTGTAAAAACTACATTGATTAAATGCATGAAGAACGCTTTGAATCAGTGCGAGTCAGCGCAGCAAAGGGAATATGGGATGAGCTGAAGGCTGGACGATGCAGTGAAAAGGAGGATGGACAGATGGATGCGCGAGAGGAAAACAAGGAAGACGACAACAAGGAGAGAAAGTGCAGCAGAATGTTGAGATGGGACTGCAAAGGTTTGGTCTGTAACTCTATTTCCCTGCATTCACACTCCTTCGCCGTCGGGTGACTGAAACGTTGGCAACACCAAAGGATTTGCAACTGCATTAAATGCCTCGCGTCTGATGTTCAGGCCGAGCTGTCGCCAGTGGGTGCTTGTGTCATCTCACATCCATTCAGTGGGTCCAAGAGGACGCTACAAATTTCTGAAAGTGGATTTGCTCTTCTTTAGGGATTACACTTGCGAACATATAAGATAATCGTGAGCTTTTTCGATAAACAATTCCAAACTGAAGTGATTTTTTTAAATCAGTGTCCCTGTCTCCTTTTAATTATTTTCTGAAGTTCTAATATAGGCTGAGGATTTCTCAACAAAATACTGATAATACAATACTGAAAATACAATTCAGGCAAAATGTTTTGACAGAGGAGCTAAACTTATCTAATGTTTTTGTAACCTCACTATAATAATTTCCTCAAGTTAACTGATAGCATCAATGACCAGTGACAGTAAAATCACCTCACTGTGAGGAATGTAAATCAATGCGGGAAAGTGCACACACAGGGCATGAGTATACACATACTATAAGACTAAAAAGGAAACCATCCATAAATAGCCAGCATAATTTTAAATAGAATGGATGGATTGTCCCTTCTGCTATGCTATGTACAGTATATTGGTATTCCCTAAAATGTATGGAAAATATGTTGACTCTAGTAAAATAAATAAATAAATAAATAAAAATAATAATAATAATGTTTGTGTGTATCTAATCGAAATCTCTTAGAATATGAACAATTTATTCAGGAAAATCTTCAACAATAAATGGATTTTAAAAAACTTTGTCGCTTGTTTACAGTATGCAGAATGTCTATATTTCTTTCTACAGCTGACCGTGAAAGGGGATTGTTTTATCAACGTTGTCATCCATGCGAGACAAGCAAAAAGGCAACAAAACAAATATTTTACTAGATTGTCCTTGTGAAAACATACGGTAGCCTTGATAACAGGATTTATAAAAGAAAGGAATTGTGGTTTTGGCTCTCGGGCGCACCTTGTTGCTAATAAATAGTATTTACTTCTTAAGTGACTGGGAAAAATAAGAGTCAACAACAATAAAGGTGCATTTGCTAAGATAGGAGATCCTTTATGTTAAAGAAGCCAAAGTCCATGCTCAGGCCAAATTCCACGACAACCTAATGTCATCATCATAGACACGCAACTCTGAACGGTAACCAAGTCTCCTGCCAAAAGTACGACTCCGCATATTACAAGCCAGTGTAGCATCCTTGATGATTTCACACGCTCCACACAGAGGAAGTCATGACTCATGCTTCACTATCAGTTTGTTAAAACTGAAAGAACTGTTTGAATCTGGAAGAACTGTTGACTCACAATTCTGAGAATTTAAATAAATCTTTCTCCTTCTAAACTTGTCTTTATTTCCTGGCAGCCAAGAAATATATCAACATGGAAACTTTGGCTAAATCCTGACATATGACGTGTGTCAGAAAAGTCCTACGACAGGTGTCACAAAAGATATATTTCAAATTCAAACTACACTGTTCCCCCTCAAAGTAATCCCTCTGGAAGTCAAATGCATTTTTCCAGCCTTCTCTGTCACACCTTGATGCAGTCCTCGAAGGATTCTTCTGCGATCCTTCGCAGCGCTGTCGTCAGGGCCAACTCGATGTCGTCTGCGCCTTCACAACGAACGGGTCCCTCTTGAGCTTGGGAAAGCACGGCGACGATCTCGGTCAGGAACTGTCGGATGCTCAGGGCATTGTGACCAGGTGTATTCTCATGACGAAGCAGCCCTGAGTTGTACCGCCACAACTCTCGCCTCTTCTCGCGCATGGAACGAAGTACTCGCGGCACAATCTCTTTGTAGACATATTGGTTGATAGTCTGTCCCACACTGAAGGGGCAAACTTGTAGTCTGGGTTTGAAATGTTTGGGGGTTTTGACACCAGTCCAGGAACCTTTCTGACATACCTCATGTGCATGCAAGCATACAAAGGGGATAGCTGTACGAGCACAGGTTTTAAATACACAGACAGACATTTGCTTGTTTCTAATGGCGTCCTAAGGGACACAGGTAGCAGCTTGGATTACTAAGAATGTTGGCCTGGATAAAGCACAATGCAGGGAGGGGCATGTGGTGGCTGTGTGGAGGCATTCATACCGAAACTCTGTTCAGGTAAGAACAAGAACACCCAAGGGAAAAAGTGGCTTCATTTTTATTTGCCTTGTGACGCAGAACAAGAATTGTGTGTCATTGAAAAGATATTAGCAGAGAACTGTTTACGTTCAGATTACACTGTAGGTGTACAACGTAACAGGCAGTCTCTTTATTATTACAGACATTTAGGTGCTTCTGTGCTGTTTTGGTTAGCAACAGAGTTCAGAGCAGGTTTTATGTATTGAACAATCCATGGAGTGAGAGTTACAGTTAGTTTTTTTTCCTAGGAAAAACAGTAGCGTTTTGTTTAGCTTCTTTCACACGGCTTTTCTGTAAAATTGGCGTATCAAGAGGCTCAACTCATGAAGCAGGATATTGCAGTGTCTGTGAACGCATTGGCACAGCGACACGGGTTATGACAAAAAGATAATTAGATAAGTGCCGACGTCTGTGCCAGCCCGGTGTGACGTAGCTGATACTTGTGCGACAATGTTGATTGCTCTCACCATAGGGTGTGTTTCTCGGGTGTCAACCCTTCACATCCAAGCGATGGCTTCCCGCTATTCCTGTTCAAACTGCCACCATTCCACCTCTGTTATGTCACTGATCCTACTTCCAAAGCTGGAAAATGTTGGCCTTTCATTCCTGTATGTGAGAAAAGCACCCCTGTCTTTCGTCTTAAATGGGGATTCATTGGGGCACGGTGACTATTAGCGGGATGGCCACTATTTGACGATAGGACTTGTTGTTTTGTGGTCATTAAAGGTAATTAAAACACCAAAAGCTAATAGTGGTGCACGGTCCTTGTACATCTATTAAAACTAAGGGTGCGGAACAGCCGTTAAACAAGGAAAACCTGAAATCAGTACCACCATTAAGACCAAATGTGAAAACCCGTCCTCACAACTTTATGGCTGATCAAAAGGAAGCTATGAGTCACATTTTGACATCTTACTAGGCCTGTCATGATCATTTTTCCAAAATGATAGTTTCCCAAAAACTATCACGATATAGAATAATATTGTTGTTTTTTTAATCTGAAATCGTGAAAAATAAGGCCTGCCCTTATAATTTTGTATTATGTACTATATTTTATTTTTTGCTTTTAAATTCATTATTGTTATTATTACTATTGTAATTATAATTTCCTTTCTTGTTTCTCTATTAAATCGTTTTTCCTTACTCTATGATATGGATCCCCCTGGGTCTGCAAGACGAGCCTGGTTTACATGGCGTCTTCTATTCCGATTATAATCGGTTTAGAAACCCAAACTGAATGAAAATGCTCCATATAAACACCTCAATCGGAATAAACAGGCCGAATCCTAATGGATTTTCATTTGGTTTCACTGGGGTGGAATATCCCTTTTGCCAAACCGTTTTTTCGCCATGTATACCATCATTCATCCCAAATAGAGTCGGGAAAAGCTCTGTCTGCGCATGCTTCATCTCGACATGAATCCACGGTGACATCATTTACGCACGGCGTAAATATGGCGGGCTCCCGACAGAACCCATATGCGACGGAGACTTATAAATTGTTTTTAATCAAGCGATTTTTTAAAAATTAACGCATAAAAACAATCCCAACTACTTTGCTGAATAGACGACGGACCTCCATCTTGATAAATAACACGACGTTCACGATGATGTGCACGTCTCATGGCTGTTCCAATTAAATGTAGTGCACATCATGTATACACCCGATCGGAATAGATCACGTTACATGTAAACAGTTGACCGGAGATCTTCAATCGGAATGATTTCAATCAGAATGACAAAAAAAGGTCTCCATGTAAACCGGGCTACTGTGTGGTTGGTCCGCTGGAGATAAGCCCTTTACCTGTCAATCAAATAAACGTTGATGTTCCTTGTAGTCAACTACTGGCAGAATAACATGCGCCACTGAGGTTATGCTTCATCAACAGTTAACGTTCCCGTGTTTGTGTTAATTGGGGACTAACACACACAACAACTCTGAGAGCCACAAATGACTTTGCTGCGGTGGAACAAGCTGTTTAGCTCCTTAACTCGCTAGCTCGCTCGCTCGCAGGCTAGCTCGTTAGCTCGCGGCCGGGCTAGCGAAAACAGTTAACTTTCCCTTAAGTGTCTGTGTTGTGTGAATCTATGCATTGAACATGAAGCAAGGTTGTGGAGTATTGGACGGAGCCAACACCGGCAAGAGTGTACCCTTCCCCCAGGCGTTCCATGAGCCCACTAGCGGCAAATGACACAGCCTTCCAACTCTGTCGGGTCACTGTGTGATCCGCACGCCGGCTCACCACAACAATGACAATTTATCGAGTCCGGAAAAACTATCGTGGTCCATTTTATTTATTGTGCTGACACAATACAAAGGCTGTCTGTCCTCTTTGGTCAACCAGTATTTTAGAGCATGGGCTGTGATGGCAATTACAGAAACTATTCGCTTTTCAACATGCCAGTGAAATTCTTCCCCTTCGTCACCTCAATTAAAAAGACAACACCTGATAATATCACCCAAACACTCAGGCTTGTAATATTCAATGGTAAAATGTCTGCTCGTAATAATTTTATTCCTGTAATGATATGACTTTTTCCTACAAGAGATGTTATGAGATAGGGCGGCACGGTGGACGACTGATTAGCACATCTGCCTCACAGTTCTGAGGACCGGGGTTCAAATCCCAGCCCCACCTGTGTGGAGAGTTTGCATCTTCTCCCCGTGCCTGGGTGGGTTTTCTCCGGGTACACCGGTTTCCTCCCACATCCCAAACACATGCGTGGTAGGTTGATTGAGGACTCTAAATTGGCCTAAGGGGTGAATGTGTGCGCGAATGGTTGTTCGTTTATATGTGTCCTGCGATTGGCTGGCGAGCAGTTCAGGGTGTACCCCGCCTCTCGCCCGAAAATAGCTGGGATAGGCTCCAGCACGCCCGCGACCCTAGTGAGGATAAGCGGAACGGAAGACGAATTAATGAATGAATAGTATGAGATCGTATTTCCTTTTCATCTTCTATAGGAAACAAAAAAATAAACCATTGAATAATTGTGTGTGACATCTCACACACAACCTCAGCACCTCACGAGATCTCAACGTACCTCACTACCTCTTAGGCTAGACTCAAAAGAAGAAACTGTGTTTTGCTGAGTCTATTATTAAGTGCAAGCGTAACCCAACGAAGCGTACGTGTGTTGTTTTAAGTCCATTTGTTCTCAGGGTGGCAAACACCTGTTGAACTGTGTTGACTGTTTAACGACTCACAACACTTCATATCGACAACAAAGAAAGCACAGAGAAGGTGACACTAAACAGACAGGTAGTCAAACAAGTCAGGGATTTGTTTTTTGTTTTTCTAAGCCTTGAAATAGGACAGTAACAGTTTTTCTTGGCTGTGTTCACACACCAAAGAACTTTGCGTTTTAATCATTCACTCAGCGCACAGTGGTATTTTTATAATCTGACCCAAGGTTGCCCAGTAAAAAGCATGTTTAAGTCACAACCTGAATGAGCAGCATTTGAAATGTATTGTCACAACTATCTATACAATAATGCTGGGTTATAAAAAATAAAATTTCAACCAGCTATCAAATAGAAGGAGGTTATCAATTGCAGATGCAGAGTTCAGTTCCAAGCTGGTCGAGACTGATATAGGATTCTCCAAGTGTGAACTAATACTGAAATGATAGCGTTCACACTTGATCAAACTGACCACAAACAAATCCAAATAGAGTGCATTTTAACCAAAACGCAGGCTTCCTCACTAATGGACAGAAGACAGTGTGAGCAAATAGTGCAACACCATTTCAGCTGCTTATTTTGTCAGGGAAGCAGTCACATTTAAAACTACAATCAGTTCCCATTCTGCTCCAACATCCAGAATAGTTCAGTCACATCAAAAGAGATAACAGCACAAATAGCTGAGGTTCTTCTGTCATAAGAATTGTTCAAGGCTGCCGTCTTGACAGCCAAAGCGTTTTGCGTCTGGTGTCCTCAAATGTCACAGTGCCGAGAGAAGGGCAAGCCGATCTTTGTTTGCACTCAACAAGTGTCTTGCTGGCCACGCACTGTTTTGTCAGCCCACACAATCAGGGTCATTTCTTTGTGCGCCGTGGCAGACCCTCGGCAGGTGGTCAAGGCCCTGCCTCTTGGCCACTGAGACATTGGCATTATTACACTGTTCTCGCAAAAACAGAAACAAATGTTGAGGGTTTTGTGGGGACTAGGAAGTGCGAAGAAGCCACATTAAAAGATAAAAAGGACATTACAGGAAACATTTCACTGTATACTTCTGTCTCAGGAACACGCAAACGTTTATGCAATTATTTCATCAAAGCACTAGGCTCGAATATGCGGTTTCACGTCGCAATTTGTGAATCAAAATTCAGATTTTGCGCCTCATAAACACTCGCTGAAAAGCAAATCTGCCAATCAAAGAATTTAAAAGTTTTTTCCCCAATAGTTGAACCGCGGAGACGCTCCCAAAAAGCTTCGCTGGGCTGGACGCACGGGCATCAATGTGGCACAAAGCACTTACATCACATAAGACAAGGAAGTAGGAGGCACAAGCCAAGCTATTTGTACAAATTAAAGGTTAATACAGCATTTGACTTTGTACATAACTTTCTACTCGTAATTATACAACTTGTGCTCATAATAGAAAGTCTTGTTTTTTTTGGTGGCCCAACCACTTATTTGTAGAAGAGTACAAAGTGAAGGTTAATATTTGATTTTAAAGACACGTAATGACTCAGAAGATGTGAACGTTTTTCTATTGAAGTCTTATTTGTTTTGTGTGGACATTATTTCTCTCTCACAGTATCACTACACCAGGTGATATAAAAGAGATTATGGGAAAGGAAGGACCGATTTAACTCCAGATTAGCCCCCATTCATCCACTACAGCTCAACAGGGTGAGTTAATCTAGTTATTCAATTGCTAGTGTACACAGCGAGCCCGTCGACTTGAATATCTTCTTTAAGGCAACATAAAAAATATAATAATGAGAGTAATAATCCCATCCGACAGGGTAATACACTCAAACAAGTTGACTTGGGGAGAAGAAAAAAAAAAAAAAAAGTACGAACAGGGGTGTTTTTTATGACACGGTTTTATGTGAAGGAGTAAATCTCATTATGTAATGTCCTGTCCAGCTCCTGGAGTATTCCACACATCACATGTTGCTATTGACAAGCACAACCGGAACAAACTTATGTCGCTATTCTACTATTGGACTAATTCGTGAGTACCATTTGTACAGCCATGTGAGAAGTACAAACTTTACCTACCTAAACCTACCTTTACCTCATATTGTCTAAATAAGTGTCCCAACCTTTATTGATCCATCCATCCATGAGAAAAATCTCATGGTGCACCAGCAAAGAAAGATGTCACACAAAGTAGGAATACCGAACGATGATGATTTGGTCTAAATGTAGTCAAACATTACGCGTTTATTGTATCTTCTGCCATCTGATAGAAGAGCATTTATTGTAATTGCTCTGCCAGTCACTGTACAAGACTGGCATCGAAATATATATTTGTAATTAATAAACTATTTTCAGACAAATTAAGCGAAATTGGATAATTTCTCGCAGCCCCTTTTGTGAGCTCTCACTGGTCTAAAATATTATTTAACCACCTCTTTTATTTTTGGGGTGAGTAAATACATTTTAGTAGTGTTTACATTGTGTCCTTGTAAATGTTAGGGCTGTAAGAAGACTTCTTTCGTGAATGGACTGGAATATTGTATGTTCCACAAGTAGACAGCTGTCCTGCTAGTCCATATATTTAACTAGTCGTCGTGTTTTTCCCCTCAGACAGCAAACAATACAAACTTTTTGCCGTGGTTCGTATTAATGAAGGAGGACCAAGACTGGATTTTAAAGATCTACTTCAAACATCAGGTGAGAAAATACCAGTTTCCATGCCAGGCTGCTGATGTAATGGCTGATGCGCCACTCTGTTGGCTCACACATTTGTCAATCTGCGTCACCAGACCATTAACCTCACCGCATGTCACTGATTGTTCTGTTAATCAAATGTTGGAACTACAGTTCTGAAGCTTTATTAGTTATTTAGAATTGTATAGCGGCCCAGACAAATGTTTTTGTGGCCTGAATATGGCCCATGGGTCACAGGTTCCCCACCTGTGCAAGATTTAAATTACTAAAATTGTTTGTTTTGTTTTAATTTTTCATCTTGATAAGGCTATGATTATGAGATTATGTCACATTATGATAACATTTATATATCCCCCAGTGAGAGCGAGTGAGAGTGAATTTAAGACCAATGATGATGTGACACAAGGAAGACAGTGGCGTGAGATGTTTTGGACACCAACAGCTGAGACAGACAAGTACGCAACCAATAATGCAACAAATTCAAACTAAAAAAAACAAAAATTGACTACATGTTTTTTACTAACCACTCCTACACAACAACAAAAGATTTTAGCTTCATTCTTAAAAAAACATAATATTTTTTTAAAAAATAAAAGTGTCGAATATGTTGAGCCGAGTGTGATTTGTCAAGCCCCATTACACACCTCGCTTGCTAAAGAGGGGGGTCCACCGTCCAAAGCCCCCCGCTTAGCGTCACACAGACCTTCATCCACCGAATTCATCCACTCGCTCCGGTGGGGAAGTGTGGGAGGACGTCGGTCCTCCGTCTCCGTTCAGCAGCCGACACAGGAACAGGTGCTTCCCTCGTCTAGTCGACTCGGAAGCTTCGAGAGAGGAAAAAAAAAAAAAAGTCCAAAGGTTGCGTCGCTGCTAGTTTAAGTAGCACGGTCAGCACAAAAGCAGGCTTAAATAAACGAGCTGCTCCTTCTCTCTGTCCGTTACACACACAAGCACCAAGTACCAAGCTCACACGTCCCCGGCTTGAGTTGTTCTATTCACGGCCGCTCCCTCCTCCTCCTCCGTGTGGGAAGTAGAGAGAGAACCGCGGCCGTTGCTCGTTGCCAGGCAACTGTTCACGTAGGGCGGGGCTTGCAGATACCGCCCACTCAGGCTATATTTGCATATGAAGCCACACCCACCCACCCCATCGGCCTGTGTGGCCCCGTGTGTGGGGAATTATTGTCCAAGTGAGCACAGTGCGTCTGCTGTGATGCAGCACTTTCCAGCAGACGGAGCAAAGGGCGACAGAGCTCACTGGGAATCCCAAAACAACTGAAGTTGCTCTTCAGGAATTTGATTGGTCCTTTGAGTGAACTTTCATGCAAAAAAGATCGGGGAAAAAAACCCCCACTAACGTTGTAACATTACAATTTTTCAACTTTATTGCCCAAACCTTAAAACCAGATTTTTGACAGTATAATACAAACATATGGATGGATATATATATACACAAGAAGACTTTCACAACTAAACGACTCAGTAAGTTGCAGTAATATTGGTTGTTTTTTGCAGAGGATAATGAATATACAGTATGCTTGTACTGTTAAATTGTCAGTCTACGTGTGTTGCTGCACCCATTGTGTTCAAACACTGCACCATTGATGATGTTTGTTACCCTGTCTATGACGTTTTGCAATTTATGTTAGCATTAAGCTAACATATTTCCAAGGCAAAGTTATGGGTTGTTTTAAATGCACAAAGCCCCCCCCTCCTCCCCAAAAAAAGCAGTCGAGTTGCTGCTCGTATCTTGAAAAACTCGTAACTCAGGTCACTCGTAAGTCGAGAAACAATTGCATGTTCTAAATGCAGACACACTGTTGTCCACATAAGATATGAAAACTAGATCACAACGCGCTGTAGCAGCTCGGCTACCCGATACGTCTACATGGCGGCCATTTCGGGGAGGTCGTCGTTCCCATCAAAGGCAACGGATGGACATTGAAATGAAGTCGTAACGTGCTCATTTCTCAACTGATTTTCACCAAGTTTAGTTTTTTTGTCAACGCCAAAGCATTGGGCTATCAATACAATACAAAACAAGCACCCAAATTTTTTTTATTTTATTTACCTGTGAAAGGTTACTCGCTTGTCGTGCAACGATATGCAGCACAATGTACTGACATTTCTTGCCGTCCGCACATATGGAATGCTCTGACAACTTTTACCCTCCTAGCTTTGCATTGCCGTAGGCGCGCAGCTCAAAAGGGACATGTCATGGCTACCTTTCATTATCTAGGGCTGTCCACCTACAGCATGTTATCGAACTGATTCAAAGTTTGCTATAACGCAACAACACAAAAAAGTAAACAAGTAAAATAACAAACTGAAGGCCCAAACCACGAGTTCCACATTGGTAATCGCTTCATTAACACAATGAACCTCAGTTTAGCTGCAATACATCTTCTCATGCAGCAACTGAGTTGACCTGATTTCAGTGGCACTGCATAATAACGCAAAACGGGCACAAGAGTTGGTCTCATTTCTCCAAACAGGTCAGTGATAATAGCAATTATAAACCAGTGGCTTGTAGTTATGTGTTTATGTGCTGTTTGTTGGATGACCTGCTCCTTTCCCTTTGCAAAGGCACCCATTTGCAATTCTAATCAGGTCTGTGTGACACTGACACACCAAGCAGAGCGTAGAGGGGACCGCATCTGTTGAAGGTTTTGCATTGAAAAGAATGCAGCGATTCCCCCTTGGAGATAAAAAAAAAAAAAAAAAAAAAAAAAAAAAAAAAAAAAGTGAGCTGTGACAGCGAGGAAACTCAAATGATTGGAGTTGACAAAGTTCAGCTGAGACAGCACTAACGGGATTCTCCACCCGCTGCTGCTGTTCGCAATGCAGCAAGACGAATGATGTAGAGAGCGGAGAGGCGGGGAGAGATGGAACAGTGCAAAATGGATACACTTTAAACAGCAATGAGTTTGTAGGTCGCTTATTTGGGCCAAGAGTGTGAGTCTGCTGCTATACACAAAAAAAAAAAGGTGCGTATTCGCACAATAAAAATGGGAATCCTTTGACATTGAGTGTGCGCTGCATTACAATAAGGGTGTACATGAATAGCATCAGTTTCCTCAAACCCAATTGGGCACTTTGTGACCCACGTAACAATATATCATTGTGCGTAGTAGACAATCCAACATAAATAGATTGACATATTTGCAGTGTCTAATGTGAATTGAGGATAAGTAATCTATGCAATTACCAGAGAGCAATGTTACGGAATATACAGAATAGATCATTTCCTCATGAATGAAACAGTTGACAAGGTTAAACTTGCTTGCAGGGAACACCAACACATTTGTCAATTTATTGATTATTGTCCAGAACGCGTCAGAATGTCAATGAGCGAGTTCAAACGTACTAAATGACATAAAGTGCATTCATTTAGTTTATGTGTAGACAATCCAATCAGTGCTCACAAGCCTGTAAAGTTGTCCACTTCAATCCATCACAATTGTTTCAGTCCATTAGCATCATCACATTTATAGGTCCTGCATGTCCACACCTCCTCCAAAGACGAAAACAACTAGAACACAATGTCACTACACTGACTGGTCACAAATGGCCACAGTGACACTGGGAAAAAAAGATTAGGGGAAGGTATTTGCAGGTAATTCAAGGTACAACCCACAGACGATTCAATATCACCCCAGACAATACCGTTGAAAAAAAGAAGAATCAATCGAAAGCCACCTACTACTGCTGCTTGCTATGAGCTTGCGTACTGGTTGTTGCGAATGAGAGGCTTTCCTTTTCACTATGAAGCGGTTCTTGTGGGTGGCACGTGAGCCCGACTCAAAACAATGCAACAATCGGTGCGAACTGGCCTGATGGAGGGCGAAGCACACTGGGCCACGAAAGGAGTTGTTGATCTGGATCACAGAAAACAAAAGCACTCTCCAGGACATTCAACTCGGACAGTCGGCCTTGTTCACATCACTTTGTTGTGACATTGTTGACGAAACACAGGAGTTTCCTGTGTTGCAGATCTTTGACATTTACATTCATGATCAAATTCATCTTTGCGCGGCGTACAGAGCAAAGTTTCGACGTAAAAAAGAAAGATACATACCATAGCAGTAAATGTACACAATATATTTGGTCATGAACTTATATTTCTATATTTAAGGACTCAGACTCAGGTTGACCTCCAATTTGTTCAAATTTAGAATGAATGAAACATTTAAAGGGACTACATTTTATTTCAGGACCAAACTGTCACCATCATAAAAAACCCTTATAGACTGGACATGCAATGCACTGAAACATAATAGAAAGGCAAATTTCCACTTGCAGGCTGCATTTACCTAAAAAAAAAAAATAAAAAAAAAATGTAAACAATTTTTAGCCTGTGTTTATGACTGACGCCATTTGACTTACTGTGTGTAGTTTCTGCGCATGTGCACAGTTGTAGTTCGCTCTTGCCGTGGGTCATAGATCACGGATGGAAATATATCCGCTTAACGAGGTGTCCGACGCACAGATAGTCGTGGAAAGGAGCTAACCAGGCGTTAAACCAACCCGGGTTCTACCTTTTGGCCATGCTACGGCCAGGTATCCTGGTTAAAGTAAGCCATTTTAAACTAAAAAGCAAAACTTTTCCAGAGGAAGAAGCGGGAGCCAAAACATGCCAGCGTATTCCCTTTCAAGGTTCAACAGGTAGTTTTAAAAAAATTAATCTAATTTGATTTTTAATTTGTTGGACAATGACGTTTATTTGGCAATAGTATCAGGAGTAAACATTTGATTCGGAATTCTGATTCGTTAGTCGTTTGCTACTGTCAACGTGAAGAAGGAATCTGGATTTCAAGGGTGAATCTGAGCCAATGTGTGTGTGTGTGACGGCCTGTGCTGCATGCCATCCATGCAGATGCTCCAGGCAGGGGGTATGACCTTTGCAACAGACGGTCTAGACCTGTGGCAACACACACACACAATAAAAAAGACACAGTGCTCAAAGTCAGGCTGAGGTCATGTAAACTACACCAGCTAAATTGGCAAAACACTCCCTCAAGCCTGCAGTGTGCCTTTTATGTGGTGTAAGAAACTGCATAATAGATGTAGCGATGACAAAGATTTCAGGAGCTGTTCAATATTGCAGCACATCTCTGCCGTGCTCAGAAACAGAACTGAGCCCGATAACATTTTATTCGTAGAAAAATAACCCACGAGTGTACTCATGTGGTCGTGAATGATATGAATTCCGAGGGAAATGAATGTGTGTTCTCCAACGGGTGTACGGGTGGAGGACATCCCGTGGTGAATGAGTGATGTTTGTGTTCATTAGCAGTCGTCCCCTATAACTCAATAGTTACAGGATAATCATGCCAGCTTGGCGGCGGTGTCCTTGACTATCATTGGTGGCGCTCTGCAGGGCTTTGCCTCCGCTTCAAACCGTGTGTATGTGTGTGTGTGTCTGTGTGTGTGTGCGAGTGTGTATTTGCCGGACGCTTCCAAAATTTGATCAAAACTGCACACTGACGCCAGAAAAAATATGACATTGCTTCTCTTCCAAATAAATAACAAGCAACCTGTTGAAGAATTGCAGCACAATTTGATTGAGAAATAGTTCTAAACTGGACTTCTATCTGCTGTAATGTTTTCAGTGACGACTTGTTGATGCTTATTTCTGACACTAAACGCGCCCAAACAGCATTTAGGAAATAAAACATTTAAACCATTGTTTAAATACATTCTCAATTGAGTCTTAATAAAATAAAATATGCCATAGACGGGCTAACAAAATAAGCATCAATGCTGCGGTATAAACCATTAAGTAACATTCAAACACAACCGGCGCACCAACATAGTGGGTACAGAGAAATTATATGCTAAATAAAACACCAATAAAAGAATAGCGTATTGTCCACTGACAACTCAGCGATAAGCTTTAATCTTTGTTCACCACAATGCATGCACAATGCATGGAGTTGACTTGCCTACTTTTTGTATGGAAGTTAGAACGTGTTCAAATGTTACTGAAAGATTGCCTGTCGTGTACAGTTAATAACATTTTGTGTCTGAAATAGAATTTTTTCCCGATTTCTATTCGCTGCTTCTTGTTTGTAAAATTGGAGGTTGACCAGCCTTCTGGGACGGATTTTGTTTGCTATCCCGTTTGGGTTTGAAGAGTTTACTGCACTAATTGGCCCGGTCAGCAACAACTTCAGGCACAGTGACTCGGCCATTAATCAATTAAACGTACATTTTGTTTCATCAGACTGTGTCGTTCTTTTCATCCATTTGTTGTCTTTTGAGATTCTTCTTCTTTGTTCCCGGTCTGTCTCTTTGCAGATGAGCTGCCTTCCATCAGGTGGCCTTATCACGTTCATTTTCCAAACATTCATTCACTCTTCACATCTCGTTATCATCCCCCTCCGAGGTCTTGTCTTTCCACTTGGTTCATTTTATATCTGCCACCTTTCTGTCTTTCTCTTGTCGTCATCCTCGTCTCAGAATCCGAATCATCTTTCGCTCACGTGCTCCATATCCTCTTTCGAGTCAATGCACCATCAATAAAATAAAACAAACAAATTTTGATGAATTCCAAATGATTTTTGGCTACTGGCCTATTGCAGTACATACTGCAATGCAACTAACATGTTTGTTACTTACGATTAGCATTTCCAACGGGGGTACTTGGAGGTTTGTCACACTTTACAACTCATACAGCGCTGCGGCAGCTGATGAGAGTTCTCTCGAATTCAATTGCAAAGCGACATTAACCGGAGTAGCTGTGAAAGGCCCGTGTCGTTAGTGGCCTTGACACAATTGCACACCGCCCGGTGATGAATCGAAAATGAGGCAATCGAAAAGACAGATCATCACGTGCTATCACATCCCATCGGTCCAGATGCTTCACAGCCTGGCATCACGTCACATGACATTTCCACGCATGTCAGTGGTGCTATCGGTCAAATGCTTTGTAATAGCGCTGGAAAGTTCCTCATGCGGCTTTTCTGCAAGGCCTCTTTACATAGTCTCCTTCCTCCCTCGCTCTTGTTATTATTTTCATACACATTTAACACTCAAGGAAAAAAAGCCACTACACGGCCTGTTAAAGGTTTGTTTGAAAAATGTTTCGACAGCTGATTGCATTTAAAGAACTGAGCCATCCTTCTGAATCACACCATGAAAAAAAACTGACTGGAAGGGAGACTCCCTCTCCCAAATTATGGGATCAAATCCAGTTTCCGTCACATTTTTGAATCTGTCTAAGACACATAAACAGCAAGAGCTCTCATAAAATAACCCGTAGCTGGGGGGGGCTTCAAATCGAGCAGAAGATATTTTCCTAGTAAAGTGGAACAACATGTCCACAAAAAGAGAACAGCATCTTGTTGTAAGTCAAGAGGCAAAGCAGGTAGTGACAGTGTTGTATTTCACCCACAGTGAATATTTCAAGAGCACTTCTCTCCCGAAAGTTATACGGCACCAGCGGTAGTAAAAAAAAAAAAGCCACTTAACTTCACTAAACGTGTCTCGCTACAACATTTGACACTCAAATGACGCAAAGAGCTTCATCAAAACTCACATTGATTCATTTTTGTTACGAATGGAGGACATTCATGACTTGAGGAAAGGACCCAATATCCATTTGTACAAGAAACAGCCTGAGAAAACACAAATAAACACAACTCACCAGGGAAACAATGCTACCAAACCGACCTTCAGTTTTCTTCATCACTTAACTACTCCCTTTATTTAGGAAGCAAACAAACAAACGAACAAACAAAAACACTTCCTACAGAGTGGCACTTCATTATGAGAGCACAATCTGCCTCTTACAGCTCTTTGTAAGCGTTGTGGAATCTAATGTGTTATGTGAAACTCAATTATAATACGCATCATGCACCAGTGAAAACCTTTAACATTGCAGGCACGTAATGCCATAACAAAACGTTACAAAACTAGGCGCTTTTCATACAAATCAAAATATATTTACAGATTATAGGCCCCACTGATACATCGTGATTTAAAAAAAAATATATATTTTTTAAATCAAAGGTAAATATGAGTGGCTCTGTTTGGAGAAGGTTTGTAGCAACACACTGTCCCCTTGTGGGCAGTAGTGTTAGTACAGTACAACGCATGCGCTGATAAAAAATATCAATAAAATGCAAACAAAGTTGTGCAATGTTATATATTATATCTAATATTTTCCCTTAATGACAAGAAGTGAATCCCAATATGATCATGCATATGTGCATATGTGGCCCTTTTTGCTATACATGCAACAAACGGCATTGTTACAGATATACTCCAGTTCACGAGGAAATGGAGGCAGCACAGTGATTTATAGGCCACACATTTGCACGGTGATCTTTAGCTGCACTGAAGTGTTAATAAACACCTTATTATTCCTGCCAGGTCCCTTGGTGTTCATCCCTTCATCCTGTGTCCCGGTTGGCCTCAGTCCACGTCGGAGGATAAACTGACCTGGTTGGACTCAGACGATCGGTCAGAGGCTAACGAAGGCGTTGGGAATGGCAGAATATCTGCACTTTGAGAGTCATCCGAGTCATTAGGTGGAAACGACCTCATTGACATGAGAGGGTGTCCACCTAACGACTCTCGTTGTTCGGACGGTGGCCTCTTTGGCAGGCATCCGAACGACTTTCCTTCTTTGCATTCCAAAAGAATGACACCATCCGCGGTAAGACAATCAGAACAGTCCAGTTGCGGTCGATTAAATGCTGGGAGAATGAAATGACCTCGATGAATGAAAATATTCACAGGCATTTTACAGGGTCTTTAACAGATACGTTAAGAGTATCGAAAATTAGCAACTTATTTTACACTTGTACGACAACTGAAAAGTTGACCTGCAACGACTTGCAATTATTTCCACTTCCATTCTTGCGGTGAAAATTGGCTTCTGAACTTGAAAGAGCTGTTGACTTCCTTGTGGACACCAACACTTTCTGGCAATGTATTTCATCATTGTCTTGTGTATTAACACACTTGCAATAACAACAACTAAGAGCGTGCGGGAAATGCATGTATTGCTCATGCACGTATATTTGTGTCTACCTGTCATGGCAGTCGGGGTCCAAACAAATTGCCAACCGTATATGCATTTACGGGATTCTGAATGAGTAGCTTCACCTCAATTTGTTTCTGTTATGACACAAACTAATGTGTTAGTTATAACACAGGAAGTATCTGCGTCCGCTTTGCTACCATGCACCTGTGTGTGTTTATGCGTCGTGCACATTCGGCCTTTAACCAATACTGAAGATTTGAATAAAGTATGTAATAGCAGAACACAGACAATCATGAAACACGAAGAAAAGCTTCACATTCACAACTAAATGACTCACTAAGCTGCAATATTAGTCTTTTTTTTGCTTTTGCGGAGGATATAGAATAGAACACAGTCATGGTTAAATACATTGGCATCCCTGGGTGCCAGTGTTTTTAACCCTCCATCCATCCATTTTCTGAGCCGCTTCTCCTCACTAGGGTCGCGGGCGTGCTGGAGCCTATCCCAGCTGTCATCGGGCAGGAGGCGGGGTACACCCTGAACTGGTTGCCAGCCAATCGCAGGGCACATACAAACAAACAACCATTCACACTCATGCCTACGGGCAATTTTAGAGTCTCCAATTAATGCATGTTTTTGGGATGTGGGAGGAAACCGGAGTGCCCGGAGAAAACCCACGCAGGCACGGGGAGAACATCCAAACTCCACACAGGCGGGGCCGGGGATTGAACCCGGGTCCTCAGAACTGTGAGGCTGACGCTCTAACCAGTCGCCCACCGTGCCGCCGTGTTTTTAACCATAACTGTCTATTTAATGTGTACAGTGGGTACGGAAGGTTTTCAGAGCCCATTACATTTTTCACTCTTTGTTATATTGCAGCCGTTTGTTAAAATCATTTAAGTTTATTTTTTTACACACAGCACCCGCCCATATTGACAGAAAACAAAAACAGAATTGTTGACATTTTTGCAGATTTATTAAAAAACAAAAACTGAAATATCACACAGCCATAAGTATTCAGACCCTTTGCTGTGACACTCGTATTGAACTCGGGTGCTGTCCATTTCTTCTGATCATCCTTGAGATGGTTCTCCACCTTCATTGGAGTCCAGCTGTGTTTGATGATACTGATTGGACTTGATTAGGAAAGCCACACCCCTGTCTATATAAGACCTTACAGCTCACAGTGCATGTCAGAGCAAATGATAATCATGAGGTCAAAGGAACCGCCTGAAGAGCTCAGGGACTGAATTGTGGCAAGGCACAGATCTGGCCAAGGTTCTGTGGGGGTGTTTTTCAGCTGCAGGGACAAGGAGACTGGTTGTAATCAAAGAAAACATGAATGCGGCCAAGTACAGGGATATCCTGGACGAAAACCTTCTCCAAAGTGTTCGGAACCTCAGACTGGGCCGAAGGTTCACCTTCCAAAAAGACAATGACCCTAAGCACACAGCTAAAATACAGAAGAAGTGGCTTCAGAACAACCCCGTGACTGTTTTTGAATGGACCAGCCAGGGCCCTGACTTAAACCCAATTGAGCATCTCTGGAAAGACCTGAAAATGCTGCCCACCAACGTTCACCATCCAACCTGACAGAACTGGATCTGCAAGGAGGAATGGCAGATGATCCCCAAATCCAGGTGTGAAAAACTTGTTGCATCATTCCCAAAAAGACTCATGACTGTATTAGCTCAAAGGGGTGCTTCTACTAAATACTGAGCAAAGGGTCTGAATACTTATGGCTGTGTGATATCTCAGTTTTTCTTTTTAAATAAATCTGCCCAGAATATTCTGTTAATATGGGGTGCTGTGTGTACATTAATGTGGGAAAAAATGATTTTACCAAATGGCTGCAATATAACAATAGAGTGAAAATTTTAAGGGGGTCTGAATACTTTCTGTACCCACTGTATTTGTTGAAAACCCCCCACTCATTATTCTGATTATTCTGGCATTTAGCAAATAGAAATAATTTTGATAATCCGAATTGACCTAAATGAGGAAAAAAAAAAATCTGATTTCATGTCAGACAGTCAGAAAAAAAAAAGCATGTGTCTTTTGATACAGTTGTGGCAATATTTTTAGCCATGACTGTATATATATATATATATATATATATATATATATATATATATATGGCACGGTGAGCGACTGGTTCGAGCGTCTGCCTCACAGTTCTGAGGACTGGGGTTCAATCCCCGGCCCCGCCTGTGTGGAGTTTGCATGTTCTCCCCGTGCCTGCGTGGGTTTTCTCCGGGCACTCCGGTTTCCTCCCACATCCCAAAAACATGCATTCATTGGAGACTCTAAAATTGCCCGTAGGCATGAATGTGAATGGTTGTTTGTTTGTATGTGCCCTGTGATTGGCTGGCAACCAGTTCAGGGTGTACCCCGCCTCCTGCCCGATGATAGCTGGGATTGGCTCCAGCACGCCCGCGACCCTAGTGAGGAGAAGCGGCTCAGAAAATGGATGGATGGATACATATACATACATATATATATATATATATATATATATACACATTTCTGATTTTGCAGCTGCTCCGCTATCATTCGCACAGTACAGAAAGAGGTTTCTGCCTCCTTGTGCTCACAATCTGAATTATGCATCATTGTTTTAGCAATACTTCCCATTTAACAATGCTAATTTTAGAAGAGGCCTGTGACTCCAATGAAAAGAGCCTTTTCCCAGGTTAGAAAACGCCTGGTGTGTCCCGACGCTTGCCTTGGCAGTTTGCCTGAACAATACTGTCTGCGATCAAAATGGGTCACTTCACTCCCTTGGAGCTTGTAAATGGGTCACATAGAGATATGCTCCAGAGTATCGTTCAATTATTTTAAGACCTTTAACACATTCACTGCCATTTATGGCTTTAGAAGTCAAATATCCATGTTAACTGGGAAGGCTGGCAGTGAATGAGTTAAGGGCCGCAGTGAAGGTTACAAAAAAAGGAGAGCAGTGTGAGGCGGCTGGAGTCACCCATTTAATGGCGTGCATGGTTCATGCAGCAAATTACTCAATACAGTCCATTCATCTTTTAAAGAATTTTTAAGAAATAAAACCAAAAACCTAAACATGGAACCTCTAAAATTGAATGCCTTAAAGGAGATCTATGATAGAAAATTGACTTTTTAATTGTTTTAATAGTTGGTTGTCAGCTGTGCCTGGCCAGGCATCAAGTGTGAAATTCAACAACCTAGTGGGGTGTATATGGGTAAATTAGCCAGTGGTGGCTTCATTCATTTGCAGTCTGGACAGCGCGGTTAACATCTCCTCCAGAAGTCTCCAATAACGCAATAAAAAGCCGCTAGATTGCTCACATTTTAAATGAAAGAATTGCTAGAGGGGGTCCAAAAAGTCACTAACTTGACAACTCTGAGTAGCCGCTCACTTCGTCGCAATGCCCTAGCGCTGCCCCGGTCGTCATGGTAACAAAAGCCCTATGCTACTCTGCATTTGCATGAGACTGAACCACCACCCAGAATGGCATGAACTGGATCTTAAGTGTTCTGTAATTCTTCATCCTTTGTGTATTTTACCAAAGGTCAGAGACATTTGTTTTTATTTTATTTTTTTAAAGACTCCTGGGAGCTATTTTAAATTGTGAAAAATTGCAAAACAGGTCTCCTTTAAAATTGAAATCTTCCAGCAAATGATGGCCTACAAACGATTGCGCAGTGTCGCCTCACTAGATCTAATTTCAGCTAGCATCTACACGTGTTCGGCCGAGGATCACCAGGAGTCATGCGGCTAAATGAGAAGTGATGCTTCTATGAATCTATGATGAACGTCCTTTTGGCCAGAGCTGGCGAACAAAGGGCTTTGATTTGGATCTTCTGGGACTTGTGTCATCTTCTGTTTGTGCAGTTTGACACGAACGGAGCATTGTGTGACGAGTCACGACATAGTGTGTTATGTTAGCATCTTGGGTTTACCACCAACAGGCTAGCTTTCATGAGCTTGTCAAGTGTGTTTTTATGTTTTAATATTTACCGGTTGATTGAACGTTATACGCATGTGAAAGTTACAGTCAAATTAGATGCACTGAAAGAAATCCTGTCAACATGCTGGACTTTACAGTGACACTGTACAAGCGCATATATACTGTGCAGCCATTTCCCAGGTTGGTGGCAAGCTTCCCTTGCAACTAATCAGTGCCCTGCACATTGGTAGGCCGACTGCTGTTGCACACGACACTGCAAAGCCAAGCAGCAGTGTGTGGGTGTCACGTGAAGCGCGACATGCAAGGAGACAGCTCAAGCCGTGCGGGGGATGCTGAAAGACATTCGTATCCCGACGGTTATTTAGGTTACATGAAGGGTTATCGGATCATCTATAAACAACATTCACCAGACGCTCATTTGGTACAAATCCATCTATTTTAGATAGCGCTTGTCCTCATTCGGGTTACGGGTGGAGGAGAGAGCTAGGGGACATATCGACAAACAAGCATTCACACTCACAGCGGAGGACAATTTTGTGTTTTCAATTAATCCACCATGCTTGTTTTTGGAATGTGGGAGGAAACCAGAGTAGCCGGAGAAAAGCCACTCAGGCACGGGGCAGAACATGCAAACTCCACAGAGGTGAGGTCGGAGGGTCAATTTGAACCGGTGACCTCTGAATTGTGAGGCGGATGTGCTAACCAGTCAACACTGCGCCGCTACGTCAAACAATATCGAAATGGCACCAGGCACATTTCCTTTCCACAACATTTGCGGTTTTGCAAAAACAATGTTTTGATTTCCGTCCAAAAACTATCTGCTTGTTCCATAAATAGAACTATTTGGATCCTACTAATGGACAACAATGCATAAACGTATTCCCCAAAACACAGAAATGCAAAGTGCTTTTTGAACACACAACCAAACTCTTCAAAGAGTTCGCATTCAACAGGCACAAACATGTCAGGTCTACATTTCACTAATTGTATTTTGATGCCTGCAACTCAAAAAAAAAAAAAAAAAAGAAGAAGAAAACAATTTGAAGCACCACAGTCATCTCAAGCCCAAGTTTCAAATAACACTGAACAGGCAAAATAAGCTTTTTTTTTTTTTTTTTTAATAACTTTGAAGTAAATCAGAACAGGTTCTTGTGAAGTAAAAAAGTGATGTTTACCCACAAGTAACGTCTTGGCAGCTGTATTGGCACATTCTTTTACGACCAAAAGATCACTAAACGCGTTTCCGTGCTACCCGGAGGAAAGATTCATTTTGCTCTTCGGTTGCATAGCTCTGCTGTATCGGGCTCAGTTCGGTTGTCTTGCGAGTTCCCGCTTTCTGTTATAGCCGCGGGGCATATGAGCAACATATGAGCCACAACAGTCTGATATGAGCCAGCTTCAGGAAGAATGGAAAAGTACTTGTCGAGCCATTCATTCTTTAAAAAATTATTCTCTCTTTTCTGAACTTTGCAACAAGCCACGTCTTCCTGTGTTAATCCTGCAAATCTGTTCCGGTAAACAAACGGTTTGATTGGCTCACTATGGTCACGTGATCACAACAGGACCTCCCGTAATGCTGCGTGTAGCTCGTTGCAGACATAGCAGTATTTGATTGACAGTTGAGTGGGGTGTGGTTTGCGGACACGACCGCAGCATTTGAGAGGGGAGACAACGGCTAGATTTTTCCGAATTTTGAAGTCTCATTTCCCATACTTGTCCATTTTTTTTAATCATTCCAATTTGTCAGGGTTGTTAACAACACTTCTCTCATTCTCATGCTGTCATTTTCACTTTATAGGGACTATAAAGGACATGGTTCGTGCTGCCCCACACCAGGAATAGAAACGGCGGCAGGAACATCGTCAGACAAAATTAGACTAAAACATTTATACATTTATACAAGTGAATTATTTTAAGTATATATGGACAGAAACACCACCTTCTGGACCGGGCGAGGCACTGCCGCCATTGCCCCTGATGAAACATCGCCACCGGCTGAAGAAACAATGCGATTTAACGGACAAAAGAAAAGACGACAGTGGGCCTGCTATTTATTCTGATTATATCATGCATCCGACCGGCGGACTCCACACAAAAGGAAGTGTTTACAGGTTCAGCCCCCTCCATCACAACACTGCACATGACTTAAGGAGGATGTCATATGCATTAAGAAAGCAGAGAGAGGAAGAGAGAGGGGGGGGAGGGAGAGAGAGAGAGAGACCAGGTTTTACTGGAGTCAACTTCGACCAGCCGCTCTTCTTCTTGTGTCATTTAAAGATGCGAAGTGGACAATCACTTTGGATACAAACGCTGCTACTAACTTCTTTACAACTATGGGGTAAGCAACACGGTCCAGCTCCAAGCCCGTCCATTATTTCCTACCGCTTATCGGTGTGTTTACATGTTGCGATGGCTGCACTGTTGCTTCATCTCAAAGGGGAACTGATTCCTGTTGTGTAATGTCCACTTCATTTGCCTAGAAACACTTTGGGCTTCCACGTCTCCTCTCAATCTGCCGGCACCTAAACTCCTGATCCGTTCGTGGTCCAGGGACTCGGTGGTCCTGGTTTGCCGGGCCTCAGGAGGCCACCGCGGGGTTCTCTTCAGACTGTTCAGATTCAGACAGGAGGTCTGTTTTGGGGGTCGAAGGTGTTGTGTGTGTGTGTGTGTCTACTTGATTGCGCGTGTTCATCATTCCTTCAGGTGGACTCAATGGAGCTGTCCCCCACTGAGGAGGTCCTCTTCACCGTCCAACGCTCAGAGGCAACACAACCTGAACTATTCTGCTGTATGTATAAGAACCAGCAAGGCCTCTACAGTGCTGTCAGTCCCTATTTGCCCATACAACATCCAACAGGTAAGTGCGACTCCACTTATATGCAATAAGAAAGTCAAACAGGCCACCGCGTGACTTTATATACTGTATAGATAAAAAAGAAGAAAATCAATCTGCACTGATTTTACTGGTACATGTGGCATGAAATAATAAACACTCCCATCCGCTGCTGTTGCATGCAGGTGCTCCCTGTGTTGTCTCATTGTGCTCTGCTCAATCTGTGTGTGTGTGTGTGTGTGTGTGTGTGATGTGGGTGTTACATCCTGCATCTCATATTGAAAGCTCCCGCCCACTCAACATCAAACACAATGCACGCTGCAGACAGTTACAGCGGGAGGTTTGGCCGACAACTGCGGTAAACCGCGGCAGGATACGCTCAGCAACGATACACTATAAGGACTATATGAAATTCGTTATTCCTTAGGGTGTGTCTTTTATGTGCTGTCAATGCCGACCGAATGCAAATTCATCCATCCATCCATTTTCTGAGCCGCTTCTCCTCACTAGGGTCGCAGGCGTGCTGGAGCCTATCCCAGCTGTCATCGGGCAGGAGGCGGGGTACACCCTGAACTGGTTGCCAGCCAATCGCAGGGCACATAGGAACAAACAACCATTTGCACTCACAGTCATGCCTACGGGCAATTTAGAGTCTCCAATTCATGCATGTTTTTTGGGATGTGGGAGGAAACCGGAGTGCCCGGAGAAAACCCACGCAGGCACGGGGAGAACATGCAAACTCCACACAGGCGGGGACGGGGATTGAACCCCGCACCTCATAACTGTGAGGCTGACGCTCTAACCAGTCGGCCACCGTGCCGCTCGAATGCAAATTGTTCTCACAAATTGGGGAACCTAATTTTCCGTAGGGAGCACGGTGGCGAAGGACAGCAGGCCGCATGACGCCATCTTGACCGTAATTTGCTGCTGGTTGCCAAGTGACTAAACAGGAAGTGGCCTGGTGCCGTTTCTGGCTGGTTTGGAAACAGTAGTCCAGAACATTCAGAGTGAGCTTCTTCCATCCCATAAAACAAGGATATTGAAAGATTCATTGATTACTGTGATTGGCTGTTGATCGGTCCAGGGTGTAGCCCACCTCTTGCCCTACAGTACGTCACCAGGGACAGGCTGCAGTTCCCCCACAACCCATAATGAGGATTTTACCTTAGTGAGATGAAAAATGAAGATTCAGGGGGAACAAATAAACCCAACAACTGATTAATTCATTGGTTAAGATGTTGGGCCCTTGACTGCTGTTCATATAGTGCGTCTTGCCTTGTCTCTCCAGATGTTGCCCCCACTCTGGCTGTACCCACCCTGCCACCTCCAATCTTATCAGTGGAGCCCCCCAGCGGGATGGTCGAACGTGGCGACACGTTGTACTTCCGCTGTTCTGTGCCGGCTCTTCGGTCCGCCTACAAACCGAGCGCCTTCAGTTTGCTGAGGGCAGCCTCGGGGGGGGAGTCCGTGATCAGTCAGCATCACGACACCCGGGTGTCAAACTTGGAATACCAAGAGGGAGTGTTCAGCGTGGGGCCTTTGAGCCAGGGAGAGGGCGGCGAGTACGCCTGCTTCTACCACCTGACTAGTGGAGAGGACGTAGTCAATTCGACTGTCAGCAACAAGATTCAAATCACGGTGAAAGGTAATAGACACCGTCTGTCTATCCATGTTAATCAGTATATAATGAATATAATGAGGTTGACGGCGCCGGTGGCGGACGTTGTTAACCCGGGCCACGACCGATCCGGTATGGAATTCTTTGGATGAACGCTCATATTTGTTTGGCAAGGTTTTAAGCCGGATGCCCTTCCTGACGCAACCCTCTGCATTTATCCGGGCTTGGGACCGGCCTACAGTTTGCACTGACTTGTGCCCCCCATAGGGCTGCATTTATATAATGAATATAGAATCATTTTTTTTTTGCACTTCGTCCATTCACCAACCCGTCCGTCTGTCCAATTCGCTGACCAGCTGTCCGCCATACAATTATTCAACTGTCCATATTTTAATCCGAATTTAATTCAATGTAAAAACCAAACTTTGCCTTTTTTATTTTCTATGCACGCCCTTTGGCCATCCAATCTGTCCATCCAACAATCTAACCGTGGCTTCCATGGCGATGTATGTGCTGCATGCCCCACATGCGCAGATCCACACACTAATTGACAATGTGCAATTCGACAGCTTGGTGACGAAGTGCTGCCTCTATAAATGAAAATACAGAATCGATACTTTGCGGATTTCTGTCAGGGTCAAAAAAATAGCCCGACAAAATTCTAAATTTTTAGGATATTTAGGGAAAGCACGTCATACATAAGTATGTTACCAAGATACCCTGGAAATGTTTAAAATTGAGAAAACACTGCTTTCATTTTTTTTGGTTTCCATTTTGTATTTGTAATTGTAATTGTCTACTTTTGGGATATGTGCCCAGGTTATCTGCCTGTACCCACCCTGGTTCTCCAACACCACACTCAAGTGTGGCATATGCTGTGTACGGGCTCCCCTTCGTACCCCGGTGCAGTGTTCACACTGTACCTGCCGGACAGTCGACTTCCCGTTGCCAGTCACCATGTACCGGTCACCAGCCATGAGACCACCTTCCCGGTGCCAGTGCAGGACACGCTGTTGGCCTTGTACCAGTGCCAGTACAGCGTCCTCTTGGGAGGGAAATGGACTAATTCTGAACGCAGCCGCCCGCTGGCCGTTTCCAAAGGTATCGATTGTGGAGAACGCTCGTCCTCATCACGGTTGCTGGTAAACTGGCGCATCCCCCGGCTGACTTTGGGCAAGAGGTGGAGTACACGCTGAATAGGGCGCCACCCGCTGGCAGGGCATATACTGCATAGACAACAAACATTCACACACATTTCGACCTATGGAAGCTTTAGGCCCCTGGTACGCCGAGTGATGCGGCTGGAAGAGATTGAACTGGACAATCGGCAAAAATCAAATCCAATCAAATACAGTCGGAAACTCTTCGCCGCACACCAAGCGATTAAGCGCTGAATATCTAAAGGTGTGCTGGAACGGAGTCTCGAATGAATCCAAGGACCAAATGCACGGGCGCAGTCAGTGAATGAGGCGATCGATCATTGCTAAAAGCCTCACCAAATATCCACACTCTCTCATTTGTTATCGCTTATCGTTTTTTATATATCATTTTTGTTGTTGTTGCAATTATCCAGTTCAGTCGCTTTTGGCCGCCTCGCTTGGTGTGCGGCTGGTCTTACACGTAACAGACCTGCTATTAAATTGCAAAAGGAACGTGTGTCATCATAATCGTTATCAGGCTGTTTTAGACTCCTTTATTTTATTTTCGTGTAAGTCTGTCTGACGTCTCTTACTCCAGACTTGCCCAGTGGTTTCTCTGCTATGTGGACCAACGTAACCCTTCTGCATTTCGTGATCATTTTGCATCAAGCAAGTGCAACAGTGCCTAACCAGTTTCAGTAGAGGGCATTGTGGCGCATAACTTTTTTTTTTTTTTTTTTCAAAGAGTGTATTTAACCATTAAAAAATACCCAGAGAAAACAGAGTATAAAATAAGCATAATTTCATACAGGAAGGCCTGAGCCGAGATTCAAACCTCGAACTTCAGAACTGTGAGGCAGATGTACTTACCACTCAACCACTGTGCTGTCCAGACTGATATTATACCAAAATATGGTATTTTGCCATTGCTAAAACCATGATAAAGAGATTGATGGATATGTTGGAAAACTCGTAGAGGTGATTTCTTCCAGCTAGAATCATGCTTGTTGCATTGACCATTACAAAATAAGCCCTGAGATAGGCTGGCAACCAGTCCAAGGGTGGAGCCGACCCCGCCCATCCCAAAGGTCAGCTGGGCTAGGTTCCTGCTCACCCGTGACCCTAATGAGGATGAGGGCAACTGAAAATGGAGCGATTGTTTTTTTTTTAAATTTTTATTTAAACAGAGATTTGCATGGACTAACGCTCATTTTTGATTTTTTTCCCCCAGGTCTTCCTCCTCCATCAACACCAGGTAGTGTTATAGGAATAATAAGACATTTACATAGCTCCATTCATACATGTGTGTGTGTCCCATGTGTGCAGATGTGTCAGCTATAGACTGGCCTCTTATACTTGGCTCCTTTTCCGCTGTCGTGCTCTTCCTTTGCTCGCTTGGCCTACTGCTGGTGGTGGTGCACAAACGAGGTATTTCCGCCAGTCCACCTCTTCGTACGTACAAATATGTCCCTCTGTGCATTTGTACAGCCTCAAATGTGCTCTCTTTTCCTGAAGTCAAAGCAGCAGCTGACAAAAAGAAGAAAAGGTACTGATTCAAGCACAGTAGTGTTGTGTTGTCATTAATATCGGAGAAAAAGAAAGTGTTTTTTTTTTTATTTAGGATGGAGGCAAAATTTTGGACTCACGTTCACACCAAGGACCATGTTGTTGGTGAGGCTCGTTCCAATTCCTTTGGCAAAATTTGATGCTCGAGGACTCTGATTCCCAACCACCGTGCAAAAATCTCCAATTTCACTTCATTGGACAGAAAATGATTCATTTATGACAATTAATGTATCTTTGTTCATCTATCTTTGCCAATGGTGTATAGTGACAGGCAATGCTCTTCCACTAGATGGCAGAAGGTGCATAGTTGTAGCCACTTTATTGCCATTTGTACAGCAGAAGTCATGACATGAACAGTGAGTAAGAACATTAGGAAATTCAGACGACATCATTGTTATTTCAGTATACAGCGTATCATTTTTGACATTTTTCTATGTGCCTTGGCTCAATACAGCTTGGGAAACACTGAACTAGTAAAGTGCTGTATTGATAATGTGATAATTATATACAATTATTATTATTTGTATTTTTTTTTGCAGACCTAACACTCAGGTGTACCAGCGTTACCTCCCAGGTAATTATTACTCATCAGCTATAACTCCACTTGCCAAAGTCAACAAATATCCTCCAATGATTTATCCGCTGTAGATGATCTGCCACTAGTTTATGTCAACCTTTGTACAAATATAGATAAGACTATGTCACTTACTCTGCAGCGTTAACTCTCTCAGCGGATAACGCAAACCAATCTGACAGTCAAGGTCAACACAGTCGAGTGGAACTGAATTACCGGTATTCCTTTGAGCACTTCTCGTATTGCAACATGGAGGTGGTGGTTAGCACCGTTGCTAGCGCTAACCCAACATGAGCGGTATTTCATGTTGCGCCAGCTCTAGCAGCGGTTCAAACCCTAATTTAGCGCTAATGCTATCGCTAACAGAGATCGTCCATCGTGGCGAGAAAGTGATTAGCATCGGCGCTAGCGCTATCACAGCACGAGAGGTTTCCTGACGTGGTTAGGAGGTGATTAGCACTGATGCTAGCGCTAACAAAACAAGGAAGACCTCTCATATTACCTATTTGTGGATTAACGCTAATGCTAGTGCTAACACAACATGGGAGTAGGAAAGGTGACAAGTGGCAGCCATCTTTGTGGAACTGTCTACAAAAAACACTTCAAACGCCTCTAAAAACCTTCATGACAACTAAAACTAAAAGTTGTCAGCCGAGTGACAATTTCCTCCTGCCTCCCCTGCGTCTAAAAATCGCACTGATGGTGATGGCTGGCAGGTGCGTGGCAGGTGCGTGGCTGGGGGACTCCGCCCACCGATCACCTCCAAGAAACTGCAACACAAAGAAAAAACAACAACAACCAGCAGAGGGCAAAACAAAACAGGATATGACACCATCATCTGATTTTCAGAATTGGGTTGCGTGTTGTACTCAGGTTGACTTTGCAAGCAGACTCAACATTTCGACAGACTTGTCAGTTTTGGGAAATCTTGTCACGTTGCTACTTCTAGCATTTGCGTCGCTGGATTAGCATCCGTGCTAATCCACTGATTAAGCGCCGTTGCTCGCGCTAACACGACATGAACATTGATTGTGATGAGAAGTCAGTGGCGGTCTTCCAATGTGATGAGAAGGTAATTAGCCTCCATCCTAATGATTAACACCACGTAAGAGGTCTTGCGTGCCGTGCATCACTGATCAAACACTGATTAGCTGCAATGCTAGCGCCAACATGAGTGCTGCCCGCACTTGTCCACCATTACGCTATTTGGCATTGACCAGCCAGTGCGCCCTCAGATCACATAGCATCTTTCAAGCTGTTTATTTTTAATTTTAATGTCAAACTATAACCTATTGCTGCTTTAGGGAGAAATGCCAGATCCAAAAGTGAAAAAAAAAAAACCCTGTGAGAGTTTACCAAACAGAGAGATGAACTTGAAGCTATGCTGCAGGAAATGCTTTCATGCTGGGTCGCTCGCAGCTTGTGTCGTGATTGCGTTGATTTTGCATGTGCGTGTGTACAGGAATGGGCCAGCGGTGACATGGGCGCAGACACCACCTCCAGATCCCCAATATGGAACTCCCACTCCACATTCACAAACCCCATCCATTAGAAATGTCTCTCGTTCAATCGCTCTCTCTCTCTTTAGTTCTTTTCTTTATCTCTTTGTACATTTGTACTTTATGATAGTGTTTCTGTGTAGCATCAGTTGGCTTGAAACACAGCGGGACAGGAAAAGCAATTTCCTTACTTCCTAGTTCATGTGGAGAGACACGCTTGTATAATTAGACAGGATGTGTTGTTTGTTTTATTTACCTGCCACTGTGACTGAATAAAATCTGCCCCGTTTACCTGTGATGATGACATTGTGGGAAGTGTTTATTATTCATCATTAATTGTAATACAGTTTTTCACAAGCGCTAAAAAAAAATACAAATAAATCTTCAAACTTCAACCCATTTTCTCAAAACCCTCAAACACAAATATCAAAATTTAAACTAGCTGTACATTCCCAAAACCCCAGACAAAAAACAAAAAAACAAAAAAAACAACAACAACAAACAAACTATTGCCTAAAAACAGACCCTGAGTCAATCAACATGAAAACAGTCATTTCACACAACATGGGAAAAGGAAACCACCATGGTCAGATCATAAAGCTGTAGAAATCATCTTTATTGTTCACTCTAGAAATACATTTTGCAAAACAAAACAAGAATCCTGTTTTGTTTCTTCCTGTTTGGAATAACTTGAAAAAAGGTCAAACAGAAATAAGAAATAGCACACCTAAGAGAATGTTACCAATTGAAATCCTCTCTAAATAGCACAAGCAAACTTTGTTTTTTCTTGTGCAATGTTTTATTAATAAAGAAAATCATTTGTAATTTGTAATCAGATGAGTTGTGCGGATAACCTTGAGATCAAAATTGGGGTTTGAAGTTGAATATGGGTCGTCCACTCTAAGTTTAGTTAAATATCCGGCAGAGGGCACTGTTTATGTATAATATCACTGTTCAACTAAACACACTGTCATGAATTCTGCATTATGTTCTTGATTGTGACAAAAATGTTCAAAAAATTAAAAATAAATAAAAATGCAAACAACAGAAACCAGAGTTGTCATCCCTGCTTTTGCACTGCGACAAGACAAACAAAAAAGTATCACAAAGGTCATCTTATTTTTTTGCTGTACGGGAGGAAGAGCACAATGGAGGGCGATGCACCTTACGCCTCATTTTGCGTCTTCTTATGCTGGAAAATAATTCAGCGCTAAAGGTCACTCAGTGGACTTTGGCTTTTATTGCAAGATTTTGTTGTCCCAAAAGAGCAGCGTGGAACTCGAAAAATAAATAAATCAATCAATAAAAAACATTAACAGTCATATCCACTCAGTAGACAGTTTATTATGTACACTTGCACTGTGTGTCATGAGCTTTAATAATAATAATAATAAAAAAAAGCTCGTATCACGAGTTACTCTGATATTCATAACAGCGATCAGAGTATAATCACCGTATCATGATACTATTGATATCGTCGACAAAATATGATGAGAATAATCTTGTGATTAAAATGGTTATAATTATACAGTGGCCGTATCACGATACAATAAATATGATTAGGAATTGTACTGTGAGTTACTCTATCATTCTCAACCCTGACGGCGTAATATTGATACAAAATTGCAAATACTACTGACATTGTTGGAAAAGTTTGTGATATAATATCAGGACGAGTTACTGTGTGCTTCTCAGCTACTACGAGTGATCGTCGTACAATTACTGTATCACGATGCCATTGATATCATTAGAAAAATGACAGTCACATATTTTATTGTATTGGTCACTGATGTAGTGACTGACTTTGGTGCAGGCAATGTGGATTCAGTTCCCATTCAGTGATGGTGTGAATGTGAGTGTGAATGGTTGTCTTTACAAGGGCACATATAGAGACCGACAGACAAGTCCAGCGTGTAGTCTCACTTTGGCCCCCAATTGTCATTGTGCTGCTCCTTCCGGTGTGCCCACCTTGGCCACCAGGAGGCAGTGTAATACTGTACAGTCGTACTGAAACAAACAGAAGAACAGTACTACTACTACTGAAAATAAGTCAATAAGTCATTTTCGTAGCGGATGTAGAATATATGCCTGTCTCTAAATGTGTTGCCCCACCATTTGTATTCCAATATCCATCGCTTCTAAAACCGCAACTATCGATGCTAACTGTTAGCATGTCAAAAGCGTTTTGCATAGTTTGATTCGTAATGCAGGTGTGGCTGACATATTGAGACAGTTTTGCAATGTTTGCCGTCTCTCTTCACAACGTGAGGTTTTATTTGCAGAAAAATACTTACGGCGGCTTGAACAATGCTGACCAACTTTGTGGCCCCTTTTATCTCCCCCTCTTGGAGCAGCCTCACCTTTTTTTTTTTTTTATAACTTGATGTACGGCGTGAGTCACTGTAATGCGACGTGCAGTATTTATACTGCATTTATCATCGTAAGGTTTTAACATTGTGTGTGTGTGGTCGTTGATGGCGTGTCATCAGCACCCTCGGTGTCTTTCACGCCCATTTGGCCTCATAATTACATGGAAAGTGGCAGCATTTATATTAAGAATTTGGCAGGTTTAATTAAGTCACTGATGCTTGACTAAATATTAGGTTTAATAGCAATATTTCCGGGTAGACATTGACAGGTCTTCCTGGAGGATTCAAATCATTTGACACATTTCATGTCTAGTTTGAGGGTTCACAGCAACGGTGGGCAAAGTGTGGCCATTGCCCACCAAGCATTTGTATTATCAAGAGAATATTTGTTGCATTGTTTTTTAAAATTCATTTCAGGAATTGGTTAATTGATTTTTTTATAAATAAAAAAAACAAGAGTAAAACCTTTTATGTTTTTATTAAATAAACGGTATATTAGTTATAATTAAATGAATTGCACATACTGCAAATACAATGAGAATGCCTTATTACATTATTTGTATTAACGAACAATTTTTCATATTTTACATTTTAACTTTCAATCATCTACGAATGTCCTGATCTGTCCATTAAAAAAATAAAATAAAATCACGGTGGCCCAAACGTTTTTTTCAGCCTTCAGTTTACGGTCTCATACCGTAAATACAATCAGCTGGTCCGGGAGAAAAATCTGTTCCGATGTCTGTGAATGATACTGACATATCTAAAAAGTGTACATTATGACTTATTAAAGTGAAATATTGTGCCATGTTTTTTTTCTAAGGGCCGTTCATTTATTCATGCCGCATTTTATGGTGACACAGTGAGACAGAACAACCGCTGAGATGATTTGTTGTACGCTTACTTAACAGTTTTAGTGCGCATTTCCTTACCATATTTGTTGTTATTCTACGAAGGCTAATAGAGAGGGGCTATGTTGCTACAGGAAAAAAATCCCCATGTGGAAAAAAAGCTTTAAATTTTGGGCATTTGGACATTTTACTGGTATTGCAGCATTATTGGTGTCACTGGGTTTTGTACAGAAAGAATAAGGTTATCAAATATTTACACGTGATTAGTAGGCCACTAAAACGTATCTATGATGCATTTCAAACACCTCCTGACACCCAAATGAGGACAGCAGCGCATATAATATGATGTTCAGATAACGGGGCCCCAGTAGTTTCTGTTATCTTCATTCCAACATTTTGGCACATTTTGAACACACTGGCACTGTTACACAAACAGTAGCCCAACCTCAGAATGCATGTAACTGGCTTGTAAACAAGAGAATAGCATCTCTGTTATTGCCACGGCAACTCCAGAGCACATTCTTTATAGACCTACAAAAAATAATAATAATGTTGTTTGCGTACTATAACGATGTGAAGAAATGATGGCTTATTAATGAAACTTAGGTCTCAAATCGTCTTTCCCCATTGAAATGAATGAAAATGCCATTAATTCATCCAATCCTTCCCCCAGAAACTGTATAGAATTTTGTAACGTATATTTTAATGAGGAAAAAATTGCACTAAAATCTTGTACTTTTTGTTTCAATTCAATGGCCATTATGCTGCTCCTTCTGGTGTAACCTATGGCACCTGTAATGGTAGGAAGCCAATATTACTAATACAATACTGGATGAGAGGAATCGAGAAGCATATGAAAATCCATCGATTTAGGAGTCCATCCATACTGCATAACATAAACTAACACTGAATATAAAACAAACTATGAAGAGTCATCACAACCCTGCTGGCTAATATCAAGTTTCATTCCAAAGTTCAAGATATACTGTAACGTGTGACTCCAGAAGGTGTCAAGGAGAGATACAACAGAGGCGCTTTTATTCACGCGTGTGTACTCTGGACGAACATAATTCACCTGCAAAATCCAGATCAACTTTTATTGCACCATAAACCGAATGCAGCGCATTAGGTCGGCTCCAGGATTACCTTTTTGTTTGTTCATTCCACCGCGTGACAAGCTCATTAGGAAATTGTGATCACAAAAAAAAAATACAGAAATGAATTCGGTACAACATTAGGTACACATGCACCAACGAGCTCAACAGTAGTAGCAGGAGGACAAAATATTAGAAACAGCTGTCAGTATGATGCAGTGCGCTACAGCAACCGTAATAATAATCATCAACACTGAACGATATCATCATAAAGCCTATGCGTGCGTATCTAAAATGAACACAAATATCGAAGAGGTTAAAAACTAGTTGGCATAAGCACTCGAAGCTGATATTTATTGCATAGATCTTTCTACTGGACGTCATAAAGTGAGACATCATAAAAACATGAGCACGATTGTTTTTACTTCTATGATTACTGATAATTAGAAGAGAACAACTGTTTTTCAGATTAACGTGTGTTGCAAATTGCTGTCATTTTTCCTCCCGTCTGACGTCAATCTTGACCACTTCCTCACTTGCACTCTCTTCTTCATTGACACTCTCCCAAAAACTTCACTTTTCCGACTTTCTCCTCATCACTGCTCTTGCAGCTTGTGTCCGTTGACCAGGCCCGACTCCCAACGGCGCACCAGGGGGGTCTCATCTCGAGCTGCGGGAGGCCTGCGCCACCTAAATGACGGTGAGAATGCACAAGGGCCATCATTGCAAGCGAGGCAAACAAAGACCGGATGGGATCAAATAAGCGAGGAAAACTGGGTGAAAGAAGATGGGGGGGGGGGGGGGGAGAAACAAGGCAAGACAAATGTATTTATATGCAGTAGTGCATTTTGCACACATGTGCTTTACATGATTAAAAATATTTTAAAAGAAAGAGCAAAAGAGGACAGAAAAATAAAAGTACAGATTCAGATTCAATCTATCCGCACACCAAGGTTTTGGACTCGGTCTGTGTTTTTTTTAAATCATTTTTTAAGAGAGTGACTTGAGGTACAGTATTTATTAATAGCAATTCTCTTTTTTTTTTTACTGCCAAAATAATGACCTCGGTTTGGTTGTGGTTTAATTGAAGGACGTTTTGGTCCATCCAGTTATGTATTTTGAAAAAAAAATAAAAAAAAATCAGCCAATCAGCTGTATGCAAATCAGGCAGGCAAAATCACTCAACGCACCACAGGATAATCGCTCAGGATAATCTTGTAGAGACACCCGATAATCGGGCTGACTTTGATCAGAAGCAAGGAAGGGAAAAAATGCTCAAATGTGGCCCCATTGTCGGTATGCGTTTCCCCTGCTAAAACATTTCTGTCAAAATTCTGCTGTTGCCTGCTGAATGGCTCTTGTGCCGCTATATTCCCCCCCCCCCCCCCCCCCACTCCCCCAAGGCGAGATTTAACTGTTTATTACGGCACTGTAATTGGTGACAGATAATGAACAGAAAGAAAGTGAGTGAAAAGAGGAGACAGCACACTTTTAAATAGATGCGAGAAGCCACAAGGCAGGTAACGGAAATCTAAACACACACACACTTCTTCCCTGTCTACTTATCTACGAAGATAAGCTGCTCGCTGTGTGTTCTGAGAGTTATCAGATGTTTGTGGCCCACATTTGGCGGCACGGCGATGCTCGTTTCCCGCCCGCAACAAGACATTTGTATTCACCCCCACGGAATGCGCCGTCGTCGTCTCGCTGCAGCTAGCACGTGAACCTTCAGAGATAACTTGAGATATCCTTTGACTGCGCTTCGTACTCTCGCGGAGAAAGTGATTTTCGGGCATTTTTATTTACTGTAGCGGGGATTCCTACATTTTGGGAGTGTGTGATAATCATCCGTCTGATGATGCTTATTATTAAATATGCAGTTTAGAAATCCAAGCTATGAGTTGGATTATTATTATTATTTAAAAAAAAGGTTTTGAGTGTATTCCAGGGGGTTCATGGACTGCGTTAGGATACCAAAGGGGACATTTTTATTTGGATTGCAATGTTTTTGTGTCCAAACTGGGCACTTGGTATACAATATAACGCGCAAACCGCTGATACTGCAAGTCCCAGAATGCACTGCACTACGTCCTGTATCAGTCGTCCTCTTCCCTGTGAGCAGTACTCCCACATTAATGCTCGTGTAGCACATTTAAATCAAGTTCAAGCGGTCTTTTAATGAGGCGAATCAGCGGTTCAGAATAAAGATTCAAAACACACATGCACACACACACACACGCACTAAAAGATTGCATTTTTAATAAAACTCAAATTGCAAGGTGCTGTATGATGAATATTCTGATTGAGGGCTAAGCATCCCTAAAGTGCAAAAATCGCTTTCGCCCCTGGGTTTGTGATCCCATTTCTGAATAACTGCATGATATTACAATGCATTGTAAGGTCTCATTTCTCAAGAACTGTATAATAAAGCGTCAAGAGGCCCCTTTGCTTACCTTCGGCTGGCACGCTGCGTCTCCAGGGTCCTGGCCCGGGGGCCACGCACTGAGCTTTCCAACAGATTGACGGGCTGACGGAGGCAGAAGGAACTTATTTAAATTAGGAAGCCAGCAAGAAGTATTTATACGTTTCGAAGCGCACTATATGGTGAGAAAGTCTTGCGATACACCTCTTAATCCATCACTATGCCAAACGGATGACTATTTTTCCCCCCCACAAGCTACACAATTATTTGTCCAACGCCATCATAGACACACCCCGTTCACTTTGTCATGGCTGTCCCATGAATGATACAATTCAGAACCGCACAAAGACTGTGGGGGAACCCTCCCTGACAACAAACATACATTCATTCTTGCATTCACCTGAAATTGAGGCGGAGCAAAGTTCTGACCGAAAAAGACGCATTTTGTAACCAAGTGACAGGTGAGTGAGTACAATTATGCATCCAAACAGGGTTGGGAATCACAGAGTACATTCCGATATGTTATCATCGCAGTGTCTGGCCTAAGGTATCTATAGTATCGCATTTATGTTTGTTGGTTAATCAATAGCATTAGATGACAGCATAAAATGGTAATTGGCATGTTACATCTTGATCTTTCACCTCCAACATCCATGGCACCACGACGCATTCTGTGTGAAGCAGATTCAAAATAACCCAAGTAATCCAACAATGATGCTTGTCGATAGCAACGTAACTGAAAATGGGACTAATTTGGCACTTACGTGACAACTAACGTTGCTAAAATGTCGGGAGATTTGGCCTATGATATCTAAAGTATCACGATACCACGCTCGGATGATCGACGCACACAATCCAACTACGATACTTGCCTGTGCACATCTGTGCAACTAAAGATGAACACATTTTGGACTAACATGACACTTAACCACGATGAAACGTTAGTTAAAATGTTACCTCGTGATATTTCCCACATGATAGCTAAAGTATCACGAAACACGTAATCCAACCACAATACATATTGAAATCTTTTTAACTGAAAACGGACAAATTTCACAATTACATGACAATTCGCTATGCTGGAACTTTACTCAAAACATTACTTCTTGATATCTTTCTGCATTTACGATCACAAAACACATGCATAAGAAAACTCTTGTTTAACATGCTTATGCACAGGAGAGGATGGGCAAGTGCACCCTGGTTGAGGCTGTGGTTCATTGCCCAATGGGCTACCAGCCTCAGTTTCTATATTGCAATATACATATTTGATCTTGAAGAGCTATGATTTCAATCTCATTGCACCCTAAAAGAAGCTACCCCAGATGGAACTCAAACCCACAATCCCTGGTTTAGGAGGCCAGTGGCCTTAACCATTGGACCAGTAGCAAGCCTTTGCATTGTGCTCGACTGACCTGCTGAGTGTTTGCTACCTCCGCTGGGGAAAGAGCTAGAAGAATCCAGACCAGACGCTCGGAGGCTTCTTCTATCCACGCCGACTGGCCTGCCGCCACCTCCCCCTCCCGCACCCCCATACACGTTGATCCTCTGCTTGCGGAGCTCCTTCTCCCTCTCTTGCGCCTCCCGGATATCCTGCTCCACTTTAACGCCATTTGTGAGGGAACGCAGCTTGAAGAAGGGGTTCTCCTTAGGCGACATCTCCTCTTCCTCCAGGTCTAAAGTGTGCCCTCCCGAAAAGGATGGGAGGACATAAGAAGCTTCTAGATCAAGTCCGACGAGGCCGTCTACCTCTGCACCGGTGCCGTGGTGCTTCTGTGCCGGGGCACGCGGGTCCCTCTCCACAATGAGGACCCGGCAGGACAATCCCTCAGACAAGCCCGGTCCTCTGGGAGTTGAAGACGCGGAAGCACCTCTCAGAGGTTCTGTACTCGGTCTCCTCTCCGAGCTTCTCACAGTGGACGCCTGTGACGAGGTCTCATCCCGGCTCTCCGAACTGGAGCTGGAACTGCTGCTGCTCCCACTGGACACGCTCAAAGATGACTCACTGCGGTGGGTTTGAAACGCTTCAAAAAGCTGTTTCTTCTCTTTCAGTTTCCGAACCGTCCCCTTATCGTAGAAACCAGGAACCTTCCCCAGCTTGACCAGATCTTGTTCTCGGCCGACCTCCGCGTGGATCTCGTGCAGCATCATTTTACCGGCCAGCTCGCGGTCTATGCCATGGAATTTCTCCGACTTGGCAGCGACTGTCTGGTTGAGAATGGTTTTCATCAGGGGGATCTCGACGTACTCTGCGGATGCCTTCGGAAGCCCTCTGGACTTTCTCAGACTATGTTCTCGCTCGATGGCCCGCCTGATCTCCCTCTCAATGGGCGTCTCTTTGGGTAGAGTTTCTTGGGAGGCCGCGGGGACGTCCGAAGTGCTGCGTGGGGAGAAGTCCGCTGATAATCCACTGTCGCTTTGGCTGTCCTCGCTTGAGTCGTTCTCCATTCTGACGGGCTTAGGACACTCAGCGCTGTCCTTATTTTCTCTCTTCCCTTCCTGTATTTGGATGAATTCGGAAGATCTCACCAGTCCTTCACCTTGCTTTCGTCCAACCACCTCGTCCCCTCCAGGTCCACCGTGATTCTGCTCTCCTGTTTCGCTTGCTCCTTCTGTCCTTTCCCCTTCCCTGTCTGCTTGCCTTTCTCTCACTGTGACAACGCAGACGGAGCCTTTCAAAGCTGCCCCGCCCCGATTGGGTGGCTCTATGGCAACGCCAGACAAAGGTGCAGAGTTCTGGCCGAGCACCTGTTGAGCAGCTTCCGGCTTTGCTCCCTTGGGGGTGAGCTCATGTTGGCCTTGGGCAAGTAGCTCCCCCTGCTGGCTGTCTAACGAAATCACATCTGAGGTTGGGTCTGTGGGTTGTGAGCATGGCGAGCAGGACGTGTTTGTTTCCTCTTCCTCATCAGGAAAAGGAGGTGAACAAACATCAAGTGGAAGTTGAGTAATACTTTCAGTTGCCCCCAGAGAAAAGTCTGATGCCGGAGAACTATCATCACATCGTGACAGTTGGTGAACATTCTGGTGACATTCAGGAGAGTTGATGTCGTCATCACTGGGCCACTCTGACACCTCCACCTCCAAGATGGAGAAATCCTCATTCGGTGGAGGTCTTAGGAAAGCACCTTGACCAATCAGCTTGTTGAACTCATCCGGTTCCTCGTGAGATTTGGGATGATGGCGAGCTCGTACCCATTCTGTCATCGTCTCTTCGGTTTGGCCTCGATCGCCGCATCCCTGAACCACTTCAGTGTCCTCTTCTGGTTCCGCTCGGGGGGCTTTTTGGTCAAGCGCAGTGGAATCGGGGCTAGCGTCCACGTCACGTTGCATCGGCCGCTCTCGCTCGTCGGTGGGACCCTCTTGTTCTTGCAGGGGCATTGTTGCCATGGTGATGGCAATGAAGAGCTTTCGATCTGTAGACAGTCAGTAAGCACTAAAAGGACACAAGGCAGAGAGTGGAGCACCACAGGGATCATTTGTTGTACAGCAGGACTACAAAGCCAACAACAATGACCAATGTTACCTCCAAATAAGTTACATAGCGTTTTACACGTTACTGTCATTTGCATAGCAGCTGATTACAAGTTTAGCTTTTTGTAGCTGCATGTAACGACTTCAGACACGGCAACCAATAAGTAGTGGAGATGTAGGGATGGAAGTCTCTCGCCCAATGAGGCATCGCCAGCCAATGATGCAATAGTTATTGTAATTGCCGATATTGAGCGTTTGAATCGAGGGCAATATACGCGCTCAGCCTGTAGCCAAGGACCCCAATGCGCACTGCAGGGCCCTCGAATGAGACGATGCACCAGAGCCAACCCTTGCTCAACTTTTCATCCTTAATGACTGTCACCTCATTTTCACTTTCATTGCCTTCAACGTGATACTGTTAATCTGCATTAGTGCACTAGTGCAGCTCATAAACCCACCTTAATCATCTTAAAGCCTGCCGGTAAAACGTGCGCACACACACACGATTCACATTCCGGGTAATTCCAGCTAGGCCAGACTCCAAATTTCAAATTTGGGACTAATCATTTTTGGGAATGTGCACCAGTGAACTGAGGTTGAATTGGGAAAGATGGCGTTATAGACATCCGGAGCTAAACATTATATAAGAACGTAGGTATGGATTACGTTTGAGAAATTAGTCAGAAAATTAACTCGAATTAGGAGGGAAAAATTATGGAAACTTGAGCTTTTTAAAAATTGTATTTAAAGTTACTTAAAGAGGCGGCACGGTGGACGAGCGGTTAGAGCGTCAGCCTCACAGTTCTGAGGACCGGGGTTCAATCCCCGTCCCCGCCTGTGTGGAGTTTGCATGTTCTCCCCGTGCCTGCGTGGGTTTTCTCCGGGCACTCCGGTTTCCTCCCACATCTAAAAAAAAAACATGCATTAATTGGAGACTCTAAATTGCCCGTAGGTGTGAATGTGAGTGCGAATGGTTGTTTGTTCGTATGTGCCCTGCGATTGGCTGGCAACCAGTTCAGGGTGTACCCCGCCTCCTGCCCGATGACAGCTGGGATAGGCTCCAGCACGCCCGCGACCCGAGTGAGGAGAAGCGGCTCAGAAAATGGATCGATGGGTTACTTAAAGATGGGAAAATACTCTTCCCTGTTCCACTAAATAGGGCGATAAAATAAAGGCGCCTGTATAGTAATTTGTGTGTTATTTCTAAATATGTGAATTAGTCTAACTGGAGATCAGAAATCACACTAAAAATAAAATGCCATAAAGAAATTCTCATCAATTCCCATTGAAAGTACGTGTTTGTGCATACATATTTGCACATTGTACTTACGTTTTCTGGAATGTGGAACTTTTTTTCTTCTTAGAAAACTCATTGTGTACTTAACTCGCCACTTGTCAATAAAGTTACGGTATTTTGAGCATGCATAGTCACATTTTCCTGAGGTAAGATACTCAACACTTTCAGATGTTACACTCAATTAAAAAACAGTGCTCACATACACTCCCATTGAAAGTTAAGATTTTTTTCTGTGTTTTCTTTAGAGTTCAGGATCACGATGATGATTAAACTTCTCTGTTGTTGAATTCTTGTTTCCCCACCAGTGGGAGTATGCTGTCGTATAGTAATCCGCAGCATATATTGATTCCGATAGAAAATTTAAGCATCTTAAAGAAAACGGAACTTGATTGCTGCATAAGTAACACGAGAGGTTTTATTTATTTAGTCACACTGATTCCATTGAAAATCTTTTGCATAATTCCATTAAAAACATAGAACATCCTTATACAAAAACAACCATAAATGAGGTTTTCTGCAATATTTGGCTTTATTAAAATGCTCCTGTACATCTGACATGCACTTCATAGTTAGCGCCATCTTAGATACACAAAGAGTCCACAAGAGACTGCCGATTAAAAACCTCATTACATAACAGGCTTGTGTTTGCCTCATTATCCAAAAGGAGGTATTTATTTTGTTATCAAAAGAACAGCAAAAACTTTAACATCATTAAAAATCCATTTAGTGCAGGCGGCACCAATTCAACTTAAAATGAGGCCATTTTAACAAGGGGGAAAAAAAGAAGAAGCAAATTAATGGAAATAAATGCATACCGGTTTAGAGGACACAATTACACACATAAAAGCACAATCTTCATTTTCAACTACTCCACTTACCCGTGGACAGGCACCAAAGATGCGCTCAAAAGGAGACGCATCACTGCTCTAATGTGCGCACACTTCTCCCATCGTCGTCAGTGTGCACATCTGCAGCGCACAATGCTGACCAGCAATCGCACTGGAACGCATCAACCATAATGACAACGCGCACACGGGCGCAAGAGGCTTAACTTTATTGCCGCTGTGGATTAAGAAATGCTAATCCTGTTTGGGCGCGACACGTGTTGGTTTCACACCGCTCGCACTTTCACATTCATCAAACTGGAATTGATGAGTTAGAGAGGGCAATCAATAGCCAGAAAAAGACACGTGCTTCATTTAACTGTGGAAAACAAAAAAGAAGGGAACAATTTGTGCCATAGTGAAATCTACCATCACAAAGAGCAACTTTTTAACATCCTTTGTCATACAAGTGTAAAAAGAAATTAAAAAAAACTACTCAGCAATTGATAACACAAGGAGGCTTCCTACTTTTAACCATCTTGAAATTGGGTCTCTGCTCAATTTGACGGAAAGGGGAGAAAAAGTCAGTATGTGCGTATCCCGCTTTAGCAACAGTAACTAACAGTAGACGCAGTTCTGTGTTACAAGTACTTTATTATCCATAAGGACACAACAAAATGGACATGAAGTGTATGTATTAGGACGGTGGCACACAAATCTCTCCGCCATTCTCCTCAGGACAAAGCTCCTTGCTGGGGTCCAGCCAAGTGGGCGGAAGCATGTTCAGACAGGCCGCCTGAGTCGTGAACTCCTCCCTCTCCTCCCGGGTCACCTCCCTGCTCCTGCTGAACAGGTAAGCGCGCAGCACCGTCTTCTCGTCCTTGTCGTAGCGCATCAACAAACAGTCGGCGCACGACGTGTAGAGGAAGGTCACGGTGACGTTGACGTCGTCCGGGAAGTGAAGGGTGCTGCCCTCCAGGGTGATGTTGTGGGTGCTGAAGTGACATTTTCCCTCCATGTTTACTCTGGGCGTGTAGGAGATGTCGCCGCCGGGGCTCACCCGGATGTCAATGCTGGCACTGTCTCTGCGCTTGAAGTACAAAACCTTTGCCGGGTCCACAAAAGCGCCCGAAATCAGAGCCCAGCGGCCGGCCAAGAGTCCGGCGTCCATCGCGTCCAGAGGCCGGAGCAGGTCTTCGCAGGCTAGCGGGGCGGAGCGGACTAAGGACCAACAGGCGCAAGCCAACACGGCCCACCGACCAAACGCGCTTGGCGGATGCATGTTTTGGTTACTTTCCAATGTTGCTTGCAGAAGAGAGCGCTCTGCTTTTATACTGGATTTTCCACTTGTGCAATTCTAAAAACTCCACAGAGGCATGCTGGACTATGACTCTTTGGTTACACTGAATGAAACAAATATATTTCTCTCAACATACAACAAAAAACACCAATAATGATATATTGTGTTTTCCAGCAAGACAATGTGTGGAGTGACAGATATGATCTAGTTTAGGAGTGCACAAACCTGGTGTCAAAAAGGAACGGGTCATTCATAGATGAAATTAAAAAAACATTAATGTAAATAATGTAAAATGTAATCGCTCTCTGTCCAAATATGGTCCGTTTCACATTTGTTTCCCCCACAAATTGATACTATTAGTCTGTTATTTCTACACATTATTAAGAAATGTATGTATTGAATTGAAAATAGCTTGACAACAAATCAACTCTCTTGAATGCTCAACTGTCTGATAATTGTAAAGAAAAAAAACCAACAAAAAAAAACAATTGTTCCTCTGTGTGAGCCTTGTGGCATTATGTCGTCTCAAGATTTAAAGTCTGGATGTTTTTGTTTTTAGACAATAACAAGTGAAAATAGTAATTTCTCGTGTATAATACGCACCCCCAAAGTTGACCTCAAAATTCTGGAAAATCCTTCTACCTATGTATAATGCATTTTTACAATGCACGATTTTGCTTCTACCCATATGATCAAAACATGTAATTCAAAACAAGTATTGTAAGTAAGTAGTAAGTAGTGTTGTTTTTTTCAAAGAATTATTCTGAAGTTAAGCACCTTATTTGAGCACATAATACATTCTATTTACTTGCTCTTATTTTGAAATTCACAGCCCTACTTTTATTTAGTAAATGAGAAAACACACAGTTGTGCTCATATGTTTGATTACCCAGGGTATGTAAACTTATAAGCACAACTGTACATATATGCAGTCATACGTACCCCTGTCATATTGGAATGAAAGTATAGGCTACACTTTTTTTTGGGGCGGTGGCATATTGGAATGAAAGTATTCAGCTTTTTCATAACCTCTAGATGGCGGCATACATTTATAAAATGTGATTCCCCCCCCCCCATTTCCCCCTATACCTATGTATAATGCGCACTATTGACTTTTGACAATTTGAAAAATGCACATTATACACAAGAAATTCAGTAACATACATCCGAGTAAGCTTGTTTTGTTAAAATAAAAAAATCAATAAAAAAAATCTGAAAGTAAGTAGCGATTTTGGAGTTGCGAGGACTCAAGTTGTAAAATTGCTTATTTTGAGGTGGCACGGTGAGCGAGTGGTTAGCTCTTCCAACTAACACTTCTGAGGCTGGGGTTTCAAATCTGGGCTACGGTCTTCCAGTGTGGAGTTTTCATGTTCTCCTCATGTTTTCTTCAGGTACTTCAGCTTCCTCCCACATTCCAAAAACAGACGTTAGGTTAGAGTGGAAATTATCCATAGGTGCATGAAAATATGAGTGTGAACGGTTGTTTGTTTTATACTTGACCAGCAATGGGCTACTGACTAGTCTGGGGTGCAACACCAACTCTTGCCCTAAGTCTCCTAAAGTCAACATTTATGGATTGCTTGTTTTGGCTGAAAGTCTTGACTTTCACAATACAGACCAACAGAAGAACACTGTCCTAATTCCACCGTCCTGTTCTCGGAAATGACATGAAGCAATACCGAGAACATCACAACCTGTTCTTGGGTGCAATTGTACCTAAGAGTCAATCAACAGCATTTTTCCCCCAATGGGAAATACTAGAAATAAAAATAATGTGTTTCACGGTTTCGCTGTCACGACCCTAAAAGCTTTATTAACTTCAGGCAATGTTTGAAGTAACCTTTTGAACTATGATACAAGTATAAAAAGAAGTCAACCACTGTGAAATGGAAGAAAAAACAAAGCTAGTTAGATGCAACATGATGAAATATTTTTGTTTTAACTGGTTATTATAAATTCTATATTTAATAATGTTTTAAAATCAAGCCAATTATAATTAAATGCATACTATTCATATTATTTTAATGTATTGAAACACATGCTCAACGTCAGAGGTGGCAGAACTGGGGGGACACTGGGGGCACTTGCCCCATTCACGTTTTACCCTGTGTGTGAGATGTGTCCCTTTTCAGGAATGGAACCTTTTGATCCGTCAACGATTAGTTTTTCAGGAAAGGAGTACTGATTACCAATATGTATATTAATTGTTTTTAATTTTGTGGTCATTATGATCATGATATGTCTTTCTATGAATATTATATATTCTATTGCTAATGCTATCAACACTATATTTACCTGTGCTTATCATAGTTGTATGCTACAGTTTTTTTGTTTTGTTTCATAAAACAATTCCATAAAAGGTAAATTATCAAGCACTTTGTTCGTGATGATTTCATGCGTCAATGCCCATTGACATGGTTACCTTCTGGCCACTAGGGTGCAGTATAATACACAACATACTGTACATAATACACAAAGAAGATTTTTGGAACGGAGTATAATAAGTCTTTTTTTTTTTCCACAGACAAAGAATATATGCCGGTGGGTACAGTTACATTGTCAGTCTACATGTGTTGCAGCACCAATTATTACACTTGTGTGTCAGTATTTAGCTAGTGGACTTTGGTAATTTTGTGTTTTGGTTACTTAAACAACGTAAATCTTTGTTTGATGTTTAAACTTCAGTTTTTGTGTTTTTCCCCATTGTGGGTGGGTCTGGAACATATTCTCCGCAACTGGTATGAAAGGAAAACAAAGAGCGGCTGCGTGGATGAATGAAGATTATTATTATTTTTTTTATTCAGTTACAAAGTCAGGACCGTAGGCCGTGACGTCCTCAGCCGGCTTCTTCTCACAAAGCGCCTTGGTGTGATCCATCCAGACGGGCTCGCGCAAGCCCAGACACTTGGCCTGAGCTGCAAATTCCTCCTTCTCGGTCTGCACCAGCTCTCGCCTCTTGCTCACCAGATAGAGGTCAGTGCTGTTCAGGCCTTCCACTTTGAAGGTAAACAGCAAGCAGTCTGGACAGGAAGTGACGTGGAAGGTCCCCGTCATGCTGAGAGCCATGGCCCTCAGGGTCACGACATTGTCTTTCAAGGTGGCGTTGAGGCGGTAATACTTGCACTCGTCTCCGAAGCGGTTGGCTTGGACGCAGTTGAAGTTGTACGTGTGAAAAGTAATGCTGTCCCTCCCCTTGAGGAGGACTTCGTCCGGCGCACTGGTCATGCTGCCGGCGACCACAGCCCAGCTTCCCTCCGCGAGGGCGGGGGTCATGCCGACCAGCGGCCGGACCAGCTCGTCGCAGGTCGGCGGAGCGCAAAGGCCGCCGGGCAGCAAGCAGAGCAAGGCGACAGAGCACGCCAATAGAATCATCCTGGTATCCTCTGTGCTCACTTGGAAGTCGATGTAGGAACGCGGACGCTTTTTATAGACCAGTTTCACAGCGCAGCAGTTGAATGATTCACAGAAATCCAATAGAGTGCCTCAAACCTTTTGGGTCCAGGGAGCACAGACTTGAGATTCGAGCGCTGTCAACTCAACTCACTTCACAGTAAGCAGCACTTTTGGTCGACAATTTCTTAAAAAAGAGGCTTCAAGCTGTTTGCCATTCAGTTTGCTGCCAAACTGATCATCAAAAAAGAAAATTGCGCTTTTGTTGTTGTTGTTGTCCTGGCACGGTGGGCAACTGGTTATAGCGTCTGCCTCTCAGTTTTGAGGACTGGGGTTCAAATCCCGGCCCCGCCTATGTGGCGTTTGTATGTTCCCTCCATGCCTGCATGGGTTTCCTCCCACATCCCCCCAAAAATATGCGTGGTAGGTTGATTGAAGACTAAAGTTGCCCGTAGATGTGAATGTGAGTGCGAATGGTTGTTTATGTGCCCTGCGATTGGCTGGCAACCAGTTCAGGGTGTACCCCGCCTCCTGCCCAATGATAGCTGGGATAGGCTCCAGCGATCCCGCGACCCTAGTGAGGATAAGCGGCTCAGAAAATGGATGATGTTTTTTTTTTTTTTAAAACAACCACTTAGCTTAGCCTTTTAGTCCTCTAGTCTAATGCTAATGCTAAATAGCCACCATGTCGCAGTCCTATAACCACTTTAAACAAAGGATTGAACCCAAACGGTGCAGCACAATATAACAGTAATCAGTAATATATTCTTTATCCTCTGCAAAGAACGACTAATATTTTTGTAAGCTGTATTTTACAATATTTTTCTGTTCTGTTTTTAAATGTTTCTCTCTTTGGCTTTAATGTTTTTAATCATGTTAAGCCTTGTGTATTCAATGCACTATACACAAATTCCATGTGGATTTATTTCGACCCAAAACAATGATCTGTTCAGTAGAAAGGAACTTAACTACACATACACCCAGGAAAATAAGTATCCAAAAGTAATCATGCAGACATAATTTTGATGAAATTTCATTAAAAAAGTAAAAATGATGTTACGTAGTGTAAAAAACGATGCGAAAGAGCATTTTGGTGACTGTACCAGTGAAAGAATTGGATTTAAAGCTCAAGGTCTTTTAAAATTGAGGAATTTACTTCTTACCGGTACTTGCATATAAATATGGTAGCAGTCAGTGCCTGCAGCCCCATCCACTGTGAAACTAGTCAATATTTTATTCTCCAATTTCTTAAAATGGAAACGGTCTGTTCCCCACTGTAATATGAAAATGACCTCCATTTTGAGAGAGGAATTGACATTTGTTGTGAATTGCTGCCACGCGATACCCTGGGGGTGGTGCTCGGGTTCATAGATGCGACCATTTTGGAAGTTTTTTTTTTTGGTGGCGTATGGAAAGTACTGAAAGTAAAAAGTTCACTTGATTTGCCTTAAGTGCCATTGTTAAATGTTGTAAACAGTATTTCTGAATTATTTGCTGCGTTTTTTTTGTTCAGTCTAGCACTATAAACCTGTACTATATTTTGACTAGGCCAATGTTTTTGAAGTTACAAAGAACCCGGCAACAATACTTAAGCACAGTACCAAAGTATTTGTACTTGTTGAGGAGTGCCCTCGAGTTTTATCAGGTGAACCTTTGCAATGACAAAACACACGAAAGCAGAGTGCGCATCATCGTTTTATTGGGTCAGTCAGGCCTCCTGACAAAGCTCCTTGGTGGGGTCCAACCACATGGGCTCCCGCAAGCCCAGACACTTGGCCTGTGCGGCGAACTCCGCCTTCTCGCTGTCACCCAACTCTCGCGTCTTGCTCACCAGGTAGAGGTCGACGGTGGTGTGGCTCGCCGCCTGCACGTCGAAGCGGAACAACAGACAGGTCGGGCAGGAAGTATGGTGGAAGGTGGCCGTGAAGAGGTAGTTGTTCCCACTCAAGGTCATGACGTGGCCTTGCTTGGTGGCGTTGAGCAGGAACGACTGGCACCTGTCAGCCACGCGGTTACGTTGGACGAAGGTGGAGTGGGACGCCACGAACGTGACGCTGTCTCTGGTCTTGAGCGTGTCTTCGTCCACCGATCGTTTCAAACTGCCGCCGACCAAGGCCCAGGTTCCCTCCAGTTGGTCGGGAGTTAGGTCCTCCAGAGGCCTAATCAGTTGTTCGCAGGCCAGAGGGGCGCCAGCGGCGCCCGACAGCAAGCAGACCGCAGCGACCGCGCACGCCAGGAGAATCATGGCAAAGGAGCGAGGAGGCAGAAACTTCGGGATGCAGACCAGCGTCTTGTCACAGTGATGATGTGTGCATGATGATAGCTCATGGCGGCTTTTATAAGGCCAGCATCCGGTTCCACAGTTCAGATAAACAGGACGCAGACAGACAAAGTCCCAATAGCTGAATGATTCACAGAAATCAAATAAGACGACGACAAACATAAAACATTCACTTGGACGACAAATATGGACGGTCCCTTGCCACCCAGGGGAACAATAGGATAAAAGGTCCTTTTCCAAGTCATTAACCGCCCGTCAACTTGAAGTAAGGATGAAGTTTTTACACAGAGGTGTCCTGGGTCCAACACTGATATTTTAGATCAGTGGTTCTCAAAACATTTCGCACCAAGTACCCACCCCCCAAAAAAAAAACCTTAGCACAACAAGTAGCACAATCATGACAAACATTCAAATCTGTAGCGTAGCAGACCTAAGTGTCCATCAAAAATGAGGCAGAGGCTTTATTCCCAAGTATGTTTAGTATTGTTTTTTTTCCCTCACACGTGGTGGTTTCTTGAAAATCAGCAGCACAAGGTGGGGCCAAAGTCAGCTGGATTTTGACACGTCATATAAAGGCAATCACTGCAGCTATTGTCATTGTACAAACCAAATTAATCAGTGTTGCTTTAGTAATGCGTTGAGGTCATACCAAAACAAGACATCTTTCGGTAGACCGATTTAAAATAAACACTTTTGACAAACTTGACAGAAAACGTTCATATTCAATGGCAACATAATGTTATTTTTACCTCATTGCTGCTCCAGCCTTCATTTGTGTTGTGATTTCATTACAAATAAGCAATTATAACAACAATTCATACCATCTTCCTAATGTGGAAATCAATGTAAATGTTACTCAAGGAGGTCAACAAACGATGTGGCACCAATTGGGTCACCGGTTAGATTGCGTGGAAGGTTCTGGTGACATCTAAAGGTTGAACTCGATTCAAAACAAATTAACTCTCTGTTCCAGTGTTACGGAAACGGAAACGTTATCAGGCACACACAGAGTAAAAGGTTGGCAGTGAAATAAGTACTCACCCTTGATGACCACTCTTGTAGCTTGCAAATCCATTATCACGGATTGGGAAGATGTGCAACTGGTTTTTAGTCAGTCGGAAATGTTGCTGCTACAAATTCCAGTTCCTATTCCATCCGTTTCCATGGATTTTCCTTCGGGAATAATTATGATCCGCCAGTCTTTCTAGCCATCCATCCAACAATCATACCCTTCTGCAGTCATAACCACAAAAAAGCAAAATGGTAAAAGCACACAAGATCATGTGATAGCGGTTCAACCTCCCAACACATTTTGCAACTTTGGGGAAAATATTTCCTGAAAATTTGTGTTCTGTTGAAGCCGTAAACTGAAGGAAACAAAACCCTAGTCATTTACTTTTCTAAGGGTTTCCACAGACATATTTCAAAACTACAGGCATAGTCACAATAAGTGTAAAAATCGAGTGACTTGAGCAGTAACCATTTGTCCAAAGTCTGATCACATGACGACACCTGGTGCGTTTAAAGCCTGGTTATCATGAGATTTGTTAAGAGATTTCGGCTTTGTATTGGACAGCGATGATACGGGTAGCAAACATGAGCACATTCTTCACCGATTGGATCAACATAAGAAAAGTCCAGAGGGAGGGAAAAACGCTGCGCTGAACTCCACCCAACAAAACTTGTCAAATGTCCGTTTAATGTTTAATGCAGTCGTTTCTAAACTTGACAACTCTTGTTATGCACGTACAGAGATTTGGTTAAATACAAAAGTCATACATCAGTAAAAATGTGTTAAATGAGATGTTGACCCAGCGGAATGTCAGTGAGAGCACACTTTGGTTTTCAGAATTGGGACAAATAAATAAATGCAACCTGTATTATACAATTCCCCCCCCCCCCCAAAAAAAAAAAAAAACACTACAGTAGCTGAAATAAATCAAAAGCTATCCAGCAACTCCCAGATCTATTTAATAACTCAGCTTTAAAGCATCTTCATTAAAATATATCCTCTATGAAGCACTCAAATCATTTTAAGAAAACTTGTATTTACCCTAAAATGAATTATTTATGGACAGGAATTCTTTTGCAATAAAGCCTTTTTCATCTTACTGCATTAAAATGCTGTGGGTTGAGTTTATTTTGATAATATAAATTCAGACATTGTTACCAAAATGAACAGGTGGTTTTAACAAAAAAAAATAAAAATAAGGTGGGAAAAAAACCCTCCTCCAATTGTGTCTGTTGTGTGCGAATAAAAAATGAATATTGGGATGGTGCGGAAAACAGATCAAAAATAAAAACGCAACACTTTTTCTTGGCTCCCATTTAGCATGAATTTTAAGTTGCTTCACAAATGTTTTCTTATAATAAACATTCACATAATAATATTTAATGTAATATGTGTATATAGGGTGTCCAATGAGACCTAATGACATGGATTAATAAACTTAAATGGGGCCTTGAATGGAACCCAAGGACACTTTAAACCAGTTTTGGCGCTAGTAGAATTTTAAAACTATTAAAGATGTAGCGCATGCCATTAAAAAAAACAACAAAAAACAACTAGGCACTAACTAAAACCCGTTTTATTAAAGGAGCGGTGAACAAATTAAGTCAGTGCAACTGAGTTTAGTGAACTTTGGGGCTACTGTGATCAATGTAATCAAATTAAAAGCAATTAAAAGTGTTAATAATCACTGGAGAGCAAACTGGAAGTGTTGTGTTAATATTTTTGTTGAGTTTACATGAGCGAGCAGCACTGGCAGATTTTCGCCTTGGACTTATCGGCGGCGGCTTCTTCCTGTGCGTCGGGGGCTTTGGCCCCCTCCACCAGGGGCTCCTCTTCGGCAGCTCGCGCCTCAGTCCTGTGGTTCTCCAGGGGAACTTCCTGGAACGGAGGGGGCGTGGCGACAGCGTCGCCTTGGGCTTTTGAGGACGCGTCGGTCGCCTCTGATGCTGGCGTGATCGCTGCTTCCTCCTCCCCTGGGGCTTGTGGTGCCTCTGGAGGAGGACAAGAGGGTTGTGATTGTGAGTAGACCGGCACCTGAGCCACTTCGAGAGGACCGCCCGTTGAGGCTGAAGCTTCCACTTTGATGTCCTCGTCTTTCGTCTCCTCGTGTGTACTCCCCGCTCGCTCCTCCACCGCACTCGTCTCCCTCTCTGCAGACTCTGTGGAAGCTTCTGAAGCTACTTGCGCCTCCTCCGCAGTCACTCCTCCCTCTGCGGTGGACTTGTGATGCTCTCGCGGCGCAACTTCCTCCTCATCATCCGTGATGACGACGCGTTCGGCCCGCATGACCGTGATCCCTTCGGCCACCTTCGTACGGCTAAGATGACAAACGTGCTGGCCGTGTTTCTCGACCGTGACGCTCTCGCTCGGTCCGTTTGTGGTGACGGGCTTCTCCGGAGCGTCATCGCTGTGTTGTTTGAGGCCTGATTTCAAGTCCCCTTCGCCGTTGATCAGAACAGGCGAGCCTTCACGCCGCGATGGTGTCCGGATCACCTTCATGTCCTCCTCGACTGTCCCTGAAGACACGACTTAATTAATTTGCCATCTCATTGAAGCATTTCATATTAAAAGCTCCGCAGTTAATCAGCAAAACACGTGTTCGGTGACAGTGAAGCAGCAACGTTGCTTGATTACAATTCAAGGCTGTTTTGCCACAATAGCATGGCAGTGTTCAACTCATTCCTGGATGAATTAACAAGTCTAAAAACATAACAGTGGTACCTTGACTTACGAGTGGCTGAATTTACAACTAATGTGCTTAACTCTCAACAGTACACATTAAAAGGGGCCGACAGATGGCTATTAGCTTGAACTTGTCAACGTGCGGCTGTTAAAACATGTCAGGGTGTTTGAAATGAATACATCCCATTTGCGCACGTCTTGAAGAATATATTAGATTTTCTGACATGCACGGTGTAAAAAGAATTAATGCTCCAACTTACCCACATCTCCTGCTTCCATGTCCACGGGTTCCTGTCGGGTAAAAGGCAAATACTTAGCGTTTACTGTGATGGCGCTGGTAAAAGTGCGCCACAAACCACAAAGTCAGAGGAGTCGGTCCTTTGTTTTTTCACTTATATGATTTCACAAAGCATCATCATAAAGTTTAAAGAGCAACGATTGTATGTGTGCTACAAAGACCAGTCTGCTTTCAAGACTATGAACATTTTTGAGCACGTTTGAGTTTATGTGACTCGAAAGGAGAAGACAAATTAATAAAAATAAAAAGTGTCAGACATTTGCTGTCAATTACGCTCAGCGTGCCCAAGAACAGTTTTTCTTGCAGGATTTGTCGCTGTCAAATTGGTGCAAAGGTCACACATTATAGATGCTTCCGTCTCAGCCTGCATCACTAATCAACAGAACATTTTAATTTGATTTTTCGAAAAGAGTCAAGCTGTGCCAATGACTTTAAAGAAACAAAGCTTAAAATGTGTGTGTTTTAGAACCATATTTAATGGGGACTTGAAGTGTTCAACTGTTTACGTAACTGCTTTTAACAAAACGCTAATGTACAGTATATGGGGCTTAACATTCGTGTTTACTGTTCATGAATTTGATTTTCCGAGAGGCAAAAGGTGTTATTGCTGCAAGCGCGGTTTATTTATTTATAAACATTCATTCAATTACTTTCAACACAGCATCTCTGCCATCATCATTAGCCTAACATAATCCACTATCTTATTGCTAACATACAATGTGAAACAAAATAGAAGGGCTAATGAAAATTAGCTTTGATATTGCTGTAATTTTAAACAAGTGTTACTTTTAACTTTTTAACTCGGCAGTAACACATAGAAATAAAACATACAAAAGTATCAACAGGCATTTGTTCTTTGTGCTCTGCGGCGACAACTAGAACTGCTGAAATTTATCTTCAGCTTTGGTTCACTGACCCATGTACTCCTTGACAACAAGCAACATCCGAATCAGAATCACCTTTATTTGCCAAGTACAGCCGCTACCGTGAGGCTAAAGGCTTCTTTATACTCACGCGGGCGACGACCGCGCTGACGTCACTGCGGCCGTCCCGCGCCCAGTTTGCCTTGAGACTCGAGCGCAACCCACGCGCGCAGTTTTGAAAATGTACTGCAGTTCACCTCCAAGTCGGGGGTGTCGCTACGGCTGGTATTGGCTAGGACACCACAGGGTGGAGTATCCTCTGCATTTTTTTTGGTCATTTCCAGTAGCCGTTTTTAACTTTCCTTTCCGTAACAATGAACAAAGCAACAACAATGGTGACCGTTGAACAGTGTCTGCTTGAACAAATGGACCTAGACGACCAGATGAAACGTTTAATTATGCTGCAAAATCGATTGCGAAGGCGGCGGCGTAGATGGTATGCAGAACCGAGGGGCACGCTGAGTAAGTCATCACAGCATGTGACTAAAACGGACCAATCACGAGAGATGATTCTACACGCAGCGACACTTTTTGCCATGTGAGGGAGAGGCAGAAGGCGCGCACAGGGGCCGCGGGCGTTGTCGGAGTATAAAGAGGCCTTAAGCTTTGCACAGCAGAGGGGGCAGCACTCGCTCGCTTTTGCATGCGGAATATATGCATGCGCCTTTTGTCTGAGCAATTATTTTTATTTTTTTTTATTCATTTGCGCTCTATTGACGCCATTTTACAATAAATTGAGTGTCGTTTGCCGTCCAGAGAGCAGTAAAGTTAAACAAAGAACTACACTGTAAATCAATACAACACTGTTTGGAAAGAGGAGTTCACAACATTCAGTGAGATATTCTCCTACCCAAAGTTTAAAATTACAGGCATGACAGCAAGAGGAGCACACAGGCAGGAAATGTATTATTCAAGCGACAACGCCATGGACGCCAATGTGAGAAAAGCTTCCTCATGGAAAATGATTGCGAAAGCTTGTTTGGCACACATTCTAACGGCTTTTGTTCACAATGTAGGCGTGTGCGTGCGTGTGTCCATGTCTCACCGTTTGGTCCTCTGCGATCTGTTCTTTTTCATCCTCCCCTGCAAACCCCGCATTCTGTGATAGCAACCTAAAATGAGACCACACACACATTACAGCTATATTTAAGGTTACACAACGTTGTCCTTTTACACAAAATAAAAATAAACACAACATCTTCATATCATCTTAATGGATGGCTTGTGAAAAGGAAAAACATCATCTCTGTCATTGCCACGGCAACCCTGGATCACATCCTACAACAGCAATTCCCAACCAGAGCACCGTGGCATCCTCGTGCGCCGTGAGATCATCTCGGGTGCTGTGGGAAATGATCTCCTGGTACATAATTTATCGGAAAATTATTTATTAATTCAAAAAATATCTTTGTTCATCTACCTATGCCGTTGATAGGCAGTTTCAAGGCTCGTCTATTAGATGGCGGAAGGTGCAATAAACTTGTGTACCCACCCGCTGCCATTCATACAACAGAAAAAGTCACGGTTTCCTGCCAGTATATCAGCTTTGTGCTCAATTAAACACGCCCAGATTTCACTCAGTCAATTGAGATGAGATTAATATTATTTCAGTATTCATACTTTGTGCGACATTTTTGTTTTGTTGTAAAATTTGTCATTAAGGTTGGGAAACACCGGCCTATAATACAGGCGCCAACGTGGGCGCTTACATGACTTTATATTATGTTATACAGTATCCTCACACGTGTTAAGGATTTAAACATGCCTCTCTATATTTGCTCATCTCAGCGTAAACATTGCTCGATAGCAACAAAACTCTCGAAAGAAGATCGAGGTAACAGTTTTGAACAGCTTCAAAAACATTGTGACAGCTCGTAATAAAGGGAATAGCATCGCTGTTAGCATCAAAGCCACACTGGATCGAGTGGTTTATTTTATGAATTTGATGGACCAGCCATGACAGCTCTTAAGTGTCAGTCGTCCTAATATTACTATGAATATTGTGCTGTATATTGTGTAAAGTAGGGGTACGAACTTTGCTATGCACCCGAACGGTCTTTCCAACATTCATTTTGAGACGTGACGGTTCATGTTGAGCATGTTTGTCTTCTTGAGCCTCTGATAAAGTGAATTTCAAAAAGAATCTTTTTGAAGACTCAAGTAGCAAAAGACCTTAAGACCCAATTAATTCATATATAATGCGCCTTAATAAATGAAGGCATATTCAATGTTCCAAAAGAATAGTTGATTAAAAGGCTGTCAATATCTTCAGCCTAATAGCATGACTGCCGAAGTCATTGCACCTACTATCGCACTATCAATAAAAAAATACCAAGGTGCTTACTAAAAATAGTGTTGTTGTTTTTTTCTTTATTCCCAGACATCCAGGTCATGGTAATTAATCCCAAAGCGGACTCTTCTTGTTTGTTGAATTTGTTGTTCTCTTGTTTCTTGAAAATGTTCAAATGCGACTTACACAACTATGCTATTAGGCAAATAATATATACCAGGAGCGAATGCCTCAACATTTTCCAAATGTAAAAAAAAAACGATGACAATAGTAACTAAACTGTCATTAATATCTTGAACACAACTTATTAGCACATTAACTCCTGTGTCCTTTCCAGCTAGAAGATGCATGTATCTCAAAGGGTGCAAAATTTTTTCCCAAAATAATAACTTGGCGTCAATTATACTTCACAGCAGCAGGTGGAGCCAGGGAGCAAAAAAACAAAACAAAACCTCTTATGTCCTCTTGACTATGACAGAAATGTACATGCCTAAATCATCTTAGCCGTTTTCTCTCTTTAGCATGTGACCCTTATTGACCTGACACTCCTTTACAGGCACTGGTTTACTAAAGCAGTGTGCTTACATTCCCCAGAGGCAACATTTAAACTGACTACAGTAATAACAATGTAATAATCCTGGGAGCGAGATCTCGACGACGGTGTCCCGTGCAGGAAAGAAAATTAAAAGTGTTCAGCAGCGGCGTGAAAGCTCTTGCCAAAGCATGCATAACACACAACAACAGAAGAATTAAAAATATTAATAAATAAATAAAAAAAAGAATACAATAAAAATAAGAGAGCAAAAAAAGGGAGCACGGCGGCATAAGTTATGCATGAGGTGTAAATTCTATAAGCGGTTGTTTGCTCCTGTACCTGTGCTTTCCCACCTCCTGAGAGGCCCACAGTGGGGAGCGTCGGCTCTGGGAGTCCAGTGAGGATGGGGACAAAGGAGCTCCCTCCATCAACCATTGATCCCTCAGAGACTTCCTCTGGAGAAACACAGCACAGGCGTCCACGATAGGAAAGTAGGATACAACCGCTTGAAAAAGTTGCTCTATTTGGAACAATTTTACAGAAAAATGTGCCCCAGAAACATTGGAGTCTTCATGTGTAAAGTCAGTGAGCTGTCTGAGAACATCAGTGAACCTCATTTTAAGCAGCATCGGAGGATTATTTCTGTGTGTGTTTTACCCTTTTCCTTTAATGACACTTTCTAAGAAAAGACTGTGTGAGAAGAGAAGTAGCATATCCACCGAAAGTTAGTTAAGTAAGAGGATACGACCTATAACCGGGGGGTGCAGACAAAATTTGAGAGACCCCACATATAATGGGGTGAAGAAAATAAATTAATTAAAAATCGGGATGTGTGTACCACAGGGCATCCAGACTGCTGAGAAATAGAAGAAAAAAAAAAAAAAAAAAAAAAAAAAAAAGAAATCGAAGATGCTAGGCCACGGGGTCATCGACAAAGTTGAACCTAACTTTTGTTTCTAAATACATTAAATACGTTTGAAGGTAAGTGCTCAAAATGTGCAAAGACAGAGAACAACATAGTACTGAATTGTTGAGCTATAGATTATATGAAAAAGCCATTTGGACCGTCTCCCACAGGAGGGGGGGGAAACAAAAAAACACACAGTTAAAGGTTTTATAATGGTGAAAGTTTGTACTCTTAACAGAACTATTGCAAATTTGGTTTTGAAAGTCAACCAAACCAAATTCAATCAGCATCAGGGAACAGATCACGATTGAACCTGGAGGTACCGCTGGATTCACCTTAGTGTACGTCTGCGCTCTGTTCTCTCCTCTAGTTAGAATTATCGATAATACATTCATCTTCATTGTTTCCTCATGTGCTGTTCGGCTCCTCTCCCGCTGATTCCCTATTATCTTTTTCATAAATATCACTGCCTAACTCTGCATGCCTCCTGCTAAAAAAAAAAAAAAAAAAAAAAAAAAAAAAAGACTTCTGTTCCAAGGTGGTATTGCTTTGATGCTTCCTGACTCCGTGGAAAATGATAAGATACTGCGTATAACACGCCTACAATTCATCTCCCAAGACAGATATTGTGTTATGTTCATTACAATTGACTTATTTCAGCCATTTTTGCCATTGCGCAAATGTTATTGGAGCAATTCAAAGGGCAGACATAATGCAACATTTAATGAAAGCGATTGGAACGTAGCTTTTCTCCACACCAAAGCGGTCTGCCGGCTCACTTTGTTCTTCATCTTCATCACGTTGGATAAAAAGGTGGTCAAATTGGTGGCTTCAGATAATGAAATGACTGCTTTCATTTGAAGTAAAGTACATCCGAACTTTGTCAAAGATGGAATGTGCATATTTATTTATTTCCCTCCCACAACTTCTTATGATATGGTCTGTTCCAGTGTACATCTAGATTAATATGAGGACCTGCAGCGTTGCAGCCTGTTCACCTTCATTTAAGTGGCTTCTTTTATCTACAAGCATCTGCTCCACTAAAGGGCTTCAATCTTGGGGCAATCTCGAAAATCCAACTCAACTTTTTGCCTTCAGGCAAGTTCAGTGGGAATTTGACAGTCAGTTTTTTTTGGAGGCTGGTTGAGCATTTTGTAATAATTTAATTCCCAGGTCAAGCCGTCGCCATTATAAAACCTTTATTAGCTGCAGGCAATGTTTTAAAGCTATAATCCGCAATTTATAGCGCCCCCTAACGCTGGAATTAAGCATTACAACAACGCATTCATCGCTTCGATATGACGTATGTGCATTTAACGCATCTCTTTTTTTTAAACGTTTCTTAATTACAAGCCTAAAAGGAAGCTAACCAATGTTAGACGTATAAACAATAAAACCACTTCATTTTGATAATAAGTGACAGCATGTATTGGACTTTGAATTGCTTACTTCATGTAACGTTTGGTTTTAAGTCGAAACACACACTAAGAGTTAATCCTTTGATGTAGGCCAATACGATATCTTGCGTGATTTCATACATAATACATGTGACCATTTGGAATAAGTGTTGAAAAAAAAAGCTTACTTCAGGTTTATGAGTGGAAAAAAAAAAAAAAAAAAAAAGAGACACACAAGGTTGATTGCACACACATCAGACTGGAAGCTGATCTACTAATGGCACAAACAGGATCGTTTCTGCCAAATGCGCTACATTTCTTTTTGCGCATTGTGGGAAGAGTATATGCAAATAGATGAAGTTTATCAAACCTGAGACGCATTCCGATGGCTGATTTTGAGTCATAAGTTTTAATTAGCGCATCTTATTTATTCATATTTTTCCCTAAAAATGTTGTTTGAATCGAATGGCATCCAACTTTACAGTTTATGGAAAATAAGTGCAGAAGCATCTCTTTTCATTTGAGAATCGTAGAAAAAAATAATTTATTTCCATAGCTCAATTTAAAAACTGGAACTACATTTGATAGATTCTTTAAACAGAGGAAAATACTCTTCAGAAGTCAAATTCCTACCTATTTTCTATATTAAAATACTTTTGTTTCTGATGTCATATTCTAGTTTAAAAAAAACAAAAACATTTTAACTACTGAAATAAAGTTTTCCACAATATTTTAGTTGCTTGAGATGCACCTGTATATCACACAATAAATTCACTCTAAGCGCAGCGCGTTCCACAGTGACACATGATGTTTTTCCACTTGTATCTGAAATGTGAAAATCTCCACAGCAGCCACCGTCCTCAGGTTTCCAAAAAGTTTGCCCAGTGTAATTGGCAACCTCTCTTTAACTATAACGGGCACAACACCATCTCTGTCTTCTCTTGCCGCAGAGAACAAGCTCCCTTCTGTTACCTTGCCTGCCCCCTTCAGCTGGCTGCATGCAGAATGTCTCCAAACATTCCAAGAGCGGCGCTCACACCGATGCGCCTTCCTTTTTTATTTTTTTATTTTATTTATTTATTTTTTTAATGGCGATCAGCTGACCTTCAGTGACAGATTTAGCGGAAGGTAAAATACAACAACCCGTCGATAAATTCTGCCTTTCGTGACTGCAGCACTGTCGTTAACACTAACGCTGTGAGCTGTCTCGAAGGTAGGAAGTATTAGCTCATTAAAAATGAAAGCAACCTTCAACTTAGTTTTATGGCTACAATAATGAACGTCAACAAGCTTGTGGACGGACGTAAATAACGGTTACCGACGTTGTATACCTGCATACACAATAACAAATGCCACGCACACAAAAAAATAAAGCGCAGTTTTTCAGGAATGTGCTCCAAGGCAGCGTTAACACGGTGGAGTAGGAAGTGGGAACGGCAGTGTGGAAATGATGTGACAACAATGGCGGCGCTCTGTGATTTGCACTGAGTGGAAACACGGCCATGAGAAGTGAGAGGTTCAGCGTCTGAGAAAAGGAAATTAACAAGGGAGACTATCTGCTCTCGAACAAGCCGGAATGAGTCTATTGAGAAAAGCGTGTGTGAGAGAGAGGCCAGACATGAAATAAGATGTCTAAAAAAAGTCTGGCTATGGTACCAGACCTTGAGCTGCTGCAGTCTGAGTTTTTCATCCTCCATCTCTCTCTTGGCTCGCTCCTGCTCCTCCTGCTGCCGCCGCTTCTCCTGCAAGACGACACGTAGGTCAGAAGGCCAGAAATTAAATTGACGGACTAATTGTGCAGCAAAACTGAGTGATTAATCGATTAATTTTTTTTCTCTCCACGTTGTGTGGAATTGATTAATCAACGGAGTGCACTACTTGGTCGCAGCCAGCAGAGGTGCTGTTGATTCAGTGGCAATTAATTGCTGTCCAAAGAAGCACAAGTTGAACTGCATTTGCGCTATCGATCAACTCCTCACAACGAGCAGCATTATTTTGCTCATGACGGCATGGCTAAGGAAACGTCTTCCGACAGTCTTATTCTACTTAAAGGTTAGAGGACAAAGATTTTTAAATTTTTCTTGATAAATCTACAACCCCTTTACAAACCACATCTGCCATTTCAAAGTGATTATATGGCAGATGTACAGCAGTTAAATCGATAAATATGATGCAGAATGCGCCTTCCGGTCTTCGTCTCTTTGCGGCGCTGTGACATCACACAAGCCGTACATCCTGTTCATTCGGCGTTGTGTGCTATTGTGCGAAGCGGCGCAGACAAGAGGTGAGCATTCCTTGCACTGGGGAGTAAGAAAAAAAAAAAAGACCAACAGAGTAATTTTCAGTACTGTCGTCTGTACCTTTGCCTATACGACAGGCCAACAGCCACACGGCAAAGACTTTGTGTGCGGTGTGTTATAACGCAACTCGAGCGAAGGGCACACAATATATAGGAATACTGCATACTATGTAAAAGCTTGTGCCGTGTCACTGAAACATGACTATATAATACGTATAGTCGTGCTAAAAGGTGGCATTATTTCAAGTCATGAGTGTATAAAAAGACATGCTTTTGACAACTCAAAAGTACTCAAATGAGCACCAGAGGTTGCTGCTTGGTGCTGATGTTTTTTTTCATGACCCACCGACCTCACTGGACGAATTTACGGGACGCCATTCAAGCTACCGCCACCCCTGACTTGTAGTTTGGGACCGTGCGATCAGCTGATTTGGTGCTCAGCCACCGTCGCCGCCAGCGAGTGGCGCCGTTTGCAGGGAACTTTCTTGTACGTCACAGTCCCCTCTCACATAACGCTCCCTTTTAGTGGGCCAAACAATCCTACGCTTGGTGAATTGTGCTTCACAATGATAGTAAGTCACCGAAGGATGCTACGTCTCTATGAATGTTTGGCCGCCTCGAGCTTCTACAGTAGATGCTAGCAGACCGGCGTCTGGACCAATCAGAGCCAAGCTGTTTTCTACATTTAAATTGGGGAAGGTGAGCAATCCATTGAGAGCAAAGCTTATTTAAATGTCCCATATTAATGCCAGGTGGAAAAGACTAACTAGAATAGTTTGAAAAAGGACATTTTGGGCATTTCTAACACAAATTATCTTACAAATCAATAACGCAATAAAGATTATAAAAAAAAGAACAAAAACAAAATGATAAAAAGGGACCTTTAAGAATGTTAAATGTAACTTAAAATATTGCATGTACACTTAAAGGTTATGATGGTTTGAAAGTGGTAAAAAATTAATTCACATTACTGCGTATCGTAAAATATTTTTATTCGAACAACTTAGAACTCAGCCAGCAGCACATAACAGATTGTATTGGACATTGAAAGTTCCACTGTGTTTCTATCAAGGCCAATGTTGATCCAAATATCAACAACAGTACAGCTCATAATGCTCAGTGCAGCCTGGTGTTGTTTTGCACTCTTTTTGAATTATGTATGAGCAACAAACAGATTTCCTCTGTGGACTCACAGCGATGGCCTCCAGTCGCTGTTGGTACTTCTCCGCCTCATCCATCCTGGCACCTGTGATACAGACAGACGTGAAAAAAAGTTGAAAGACCACAACCATGTATTGTCTCTAGGTTGACTGCGTTCACTGGCTCAAGAGAATGGAACTTTGTTAGTTCTTGTCAGGAATGCTTCATTTAATGTCCATCAACTGTAGTTTGTAGATTTCTCTGTAGTCATGTGCATGTATGCACCAAAAATAATCGCCATCCGATGACATTGGAATAAAGCTGCAACTTTGTAACATAACTAAGGTGATTTTGGCCAACATGTTGTTTAACCTTTATTCCATGAACACCCGCGTTAAATAAGCTTTTTCCATCATGACAGTCTTTGGCTACTACAAGCAAATTTGTACAGCAAATATTTGTTCACCAGGAACTGTGGCAGAATGTGACAATATTTCAATATTTGACTTTTTCCAAAAACTCAAGTTTTAAAACCTCCCAGGAGATAATATACAGCTTTTTTTTGTTTTTTTTTCCCCATTCAAAGAACTCCTGAGGTTTATGAATGCCAAATATTCTTGGCATATAATGGCCAACAGTTATTTTCCTGTAAATGTCATTTGCAGGGTTTGTTAAATGTTCTGTACAAAACAAAACAAAAAGAACGGAGCTTTTTCACGGCCACCTTTTGGTTTAAAAACTCAATTAATGCCACTAAATACCTTGAAAAGAGTTGCGAAACAAATTGCGCAGTTAACAATGCATGCGCCACCACAACCAACAAAGCATACTTTGCATATAATCGTATAAACAAGTTTGAGTTTAAGGAAAGCTACTGTATGTAAAGATCACCTAACCCAGCTCTATTTTTTTCCCTCCATTATCACACCCAGGAATTGAAGAAATGCCAAACTCATCCCCCCTCATTTTCACATTGTTACTTATCTCACAACTGAAATGACTCACGTGAAATGTAAAAAAAAAAAAAAAAAAAAAAAAAAAAAACATGGATGGTGAAGCTGGAGTATCATTGCTTTGAATTAGAGGTGGGTTGGCTGCAATCAGCAGAGGTGCTGCCGATTCAGTTTCAACTAGTTTGCGGTCTATGGTATGACCACAACTTGATGTCATCACCTCTGGGAAGTTCAGCTAGATCTATGCAACATATGGCAACTCAGTCATCCAGGACTATTCATCTTAATACTACACCGTTCAAAAGATCACAGTTGGGTTATTGATCGTTAATGTTCTCCATAGTTGATGAAGGAACTATTTGGATATTTCCTACTTTGAGTCTGCTTACTTGTATATTCTTTTTTGATTTTTGGGGAATAAGTGCTGAAGATTTACAAAGATATTTCTTTCTTCTTTCTTGTCTCAGGGCAAATCTGTTATTTCTCCAAAGTGGTAGATCGTTCATGACCGTAGGGTTAGTTATCATGGTGAGAAACACATCCAAGAAAGCACCGGAAGGAGTCTTACAGTCCCCTACGGCTGTTGAGTGAGTGATATGAATGTTATGGGAGAGGAACCACAAAATAATCAAAAAAGAATAATAGGAAGGAAAACCTACTGAATAGGGCAAGTGCAAGATGGAGAATGGCAGTTTACTAAATAAATAATGCACACAACAAAGGAAGGAGAAACAATATCTCATATCGCTGGTGCTCTCAATGACTGGAGGTGGCAGCTTACAGTATAAGACTCCTTAGGGACTAGAATCTTGCATCTTAACAGGGTTCCAGATGAGGAAATAGCAGGCAGAGATAAACAAGCAGAGCCAATTGGCAGATTTGATGAAGAGATATTGAGGAGCTCCCCGAAGACAAACACAGACTCTGATAATTAGATGCAATACAGGAGGAACGAGCTGACACAGTCAAAAAGTTTGAGAGTGGGAAAGTTGAGATGGTCAGAGAGCAAAGATGAAGGGAATGAGGTGGTGTTAACTAAAGTCTGATTCTGTTAAGATCCTCATCATTAAGAGTTAAGTTGCGGTCAATCAGATCCGAGCTTTCATGATGGTTCAAGAGTTCAGCAAGCTCTCAAAAGAGCAAGGTTATGACTTTACAACTGTAGACAGAAGCTGTGATCGCCAAACAGAGATTTTTGTTAGTGGGTCACAACGGTAAAAATATGAGACTGCAGGAAGAAGATCATAGCGCTTATCTAGTTCAGGGTCATGGGAGGTAAAGTGTCAGTGGGAACAAACATTGATAAAAAGTATCTGCCATTCCAAAATAAACGGGAAATCGAGGTCATTGGGGCTCCAGATATGGTTTTCCTCAACTTGCAAAAACACAGTATTTTAGGGTATCTGCAGGTTTAAGGAAGCCTAGAAGGAAGACCTTTTAAAACCCCTTTAAAGCCTCAATATTACATAACCGTATTTTAAGAACTGTTGTAATAAACCCATATTTTTGTCAGAAGAAAACATTTCACAGTGATTCCAGGTAGCAGCTTTTATTTATGGAAATGACTGCATAACTACCTTCTCTCTACTCAACAAAATGAAAAATTGACTAGTTGTTTTGAATGCAGCCCTATGGGGGGCACAAGCCAGTGCAAACTGTAGGCCGGTCCCAAGCCCGGATAAATGCAGAGGGTTGCGTCAGGAAGGGCATCCGGCTTAAAACTTTGCCAAACAAATTCGTTCGTCCAAAGAATTCCATAGCGGATCGGTCGTGGCCCGGGTTAACAATGTCCGCCACCGGTACCGTTAACCTGCAGGGCGCCAGTGGAAATTCAGCTACTGTGGGTCGAAGTAGAAGAGGTGGAAAGCGGGTTCTTCGGCAGAAAGAGAAGAGGAAAGCACAGAGCCTAGAACTGAATGTGGGGACTTTGAATGTTGGGACTATGACAGGGAAATCTCGGGAGTTGGTTGACATGATGATTAGGAGAAAGTTTGATATATTGTATGTCCAGGAGGTCAAGTGGAAAGGCAGTAAGGCTAGAAGTTTAGGGGCAGGGTTTAAATTATTTTACCATGGTGTAGATGGGAAGAGAAATAGAGTCGGGGTTATTTTAAAAGAAGAGTTGGCTAAGAATGTCTTGGAGGTGTCAACCGTCGAGACCTTCAAGTTCCTGGGAATTACAATCTCTCAGGACCTGAAGTGGGCGACCAACATCAACTCCGTCCTCAAAAAGGCCCAGCAGAGGATGTACTTCCTGCGGCTTCTGAGAAAGCACAGCCTGCCACAGGAGCTGCTGAGACAGTTCTACACAGCGGTCATTGAATCAGTCCTGTGTTCTTCCATCACAGTCTGGTTTGGTGCTGCTACAAAAAAGGACAAACTCCGACTGCAACGGACAATCAAAACTCCTGAAAGGATTGTCGGTACCCCCCTACCCACCATTGAGGACTTGCACGCTGCCAGAACTAAGACAAGGGCGTGCAAAATCCTCTCGGACCCTCCGCACCCCGGTCACCAGCTCCTTCCCTCAGGTAGGTGCTACCGATCAATGAAAACTAGAACTAGTAGACATTCCAACAGCTTCTTCCCTCTTGCGATCAACTTCTTAAACACCTAACCTATAATTCCATTACAACAAGCTGGCAATTTTTTGACTTGAGTTCGTTGTCACATTTCTGTGGGGCCAATTATGTATTACTCGTGCACTCACTGTAGTTGTCTCGCCATGCTGCACTATTTGCATATACTGGCCACTCATGCCAGAGTAGCATCTGCTCCATTTGCACACTGATTGAAGAGTATCTGTAACATTTGCACAACCAACATTGTCCCAGATTATCGCACTACTCGTCACTTTAAACCGCATACAATCCTTGAAGTCTCAGCGCCCTTTGCACAATGGTCATTGCACCGGACTATTGCAGTATTAGTCATTTGAACTGCTCTAAGTGCTAGAGGACTCTGCATCTTTTTGCACAATTGTTTTTTGTCAATGTCTTTATGTCTCCAAAGTGTTCTGTAAATTGACTGTCTGTTGTACTAGAGCGGCTCCAACTACCGGAGAGAAATTCCTTGTGTGTTTTGGACATACTTGACAAATAAAGATGATTCTGATGAGTATCAGATCGAGTGATGAGGGTGAAAGTTGAAATTGAGGGTGTTAAGTATAATCTGATTAGTGGCTGTGCCCCACAGGTAGGATGTGACCTAGAGGTCAAAGAGAAATTCTGGAAGGAGCTAGACGAAGTAGTTCTGAGCATCCCAGACAGAGAGAGAGTCGTGATTTGTGCAGATTGTAATGGACATGTTGGTGAAGGAAATAGGGGTGATGAAGAAGTGATGGGTAAGTACGGCATCCAGGAAAGGAACTTGGAGGGACAGATGGTGGTAGACTTTGCAAAAAGGATGCCAATGGCTGTAGTGAACACTTTTTTCCAGAAGAGGCAGGAACATAGGGTGACCTACAAGAGCGGAGGTAGAAGCACGCAGGTGGATTAGATCTTGTGCAGACAATGTAATCTGAAGGAGGTTACCGACTGTAAGGTAGTGGTAGGGGAGAGTGTGGCTAGACAGCATAGGATGGTGGTGTGTAAGATGACTCTGGTGGTGGGGAGGAAGTTTAGGAAGACAAAGGCAGAGCAGAGAACCATGTGGTGGAAGCTGAGACAGGACGAGTGTTGTGCAGCTTTTCGGGAAGAGGTGAGACAGGCTCTCGGTGGACAGGAGGAGCTTCCAGAAGACTGGACCACTGCAGCCAAGGTGATCAGAGAGGCAGGTGGGAGAGTACTTGGTGTATCTTCTGGCAGGAAAGGAGAGAAGGAGACTTGGTTTGTGGAACCTCACAATACAGGAAATCATACAAGGAAAAATGTTAGCTAAGAAGAGGTGGGACACTGAGAGGACCGAGGAGAGGCGAAAGGAATACATTGAGATGCAACATAGGGCAAAGGTAGAGGTGGCAAAGGCCAAACAAGAGTCATATGATGACATGTATGGCAGGTTGGACACTAAAGGAGGAGAAAAGGATCTATACAGTTTGGCCAGACAGAGGGATTGAGATGGTAAGGATGTGCAGCAGGTTAGGGTGATTAAGGATAGAGATGGAAATATGTTGACTGGTGCCAGTAGTGTGCTAGATAGATGGAAAAGAATGCCTCGAAAGAGTACCACAGATGCATTATTTGCCTTGAGGATGTTGATGGGAAAGTACAGAGAAGGTCAGAAGGAGATACATTGTGTCTTTGTAGATCTAGAGAAAACCTATGACAGAGTATCCAGAGAGGAACTGTGCTACTGCATGCGGAAGTCTGGAGTGGCAGAGAAGTATGTTAGAATAATACAGGACATGTACGAGGGTAGCAGAACAGTGGTGAGGTGTGCTGTCGGTGTGACAGACAGGTGGAGGTGGGACTGCATCAGGGATCAGGCCTGAGTCCCTTCCTGTTTGCAGTGGTGATGGATAGGCTGACAGATGAGGTTAGACTGGAATCCCCATGGACCATGATGTTTGCAGAAGACATTGTGATCTGCAGTGAAAGCAGGGAGCAGGTGGAGGAACAGTCAGAAAGATGGAGGCATGCACTGGAAAGCAGAGGAATGAAGATTAGCCGAAGTAAGACAGAATATATGTGCATGAATGAGAGGGGTGGTGGGAGAAGAGTGAGGCTACAGGGAGAAGAGATAGCAAGGGTGGAGGACTTGAAATACTTGGGGTCAACCGTCCAGAGCAATGGTGAGTGTGGTCAGGAAGTGAAGAAACGGGTCCAAGCAGGTTGGAACGGGTGGAGGAAGGTGTCAGGTTTGTTATGAGACAGAAGAGTCTCTGCTAGGATGAAGGGCAAAGTTTATAAAACAGTGGTGAGGCCAGCCATGATGTACGGATTAGAGACAGTGGCACTGAAGAGACAACAGGAAGCAGAGCTTTAGGTGGCGGAAATGAAGATGTTGAGGTTCGCTCTCGGAGTGACCAGGTTGGATAAAATTAGAAATGAGCTCATCAGAGGGACAGCCGAGGTTTGATGTTTTGGAGACAAAGTTAGAGAGAGCAGATTTCGATGAGGATGGAGCTGCCAGGCAAGAGAGCTCGAGGAACACCAAAGAAAAGGTTGATGGATGTCGTGAGGGAAGACATGATGGCAGTTGGTGTTCGAAAGGAGGATGCAGGAGAACATGGAAAAGAATGACACACTATGGCGACCCCTAAAAAGACAAGCCCAAAAGAAAAGAAGTAGACTAGTTGTTTTGACACAATTGGACATTGTGACATTTTAAAGTTTTTTTTCAACATGTCATTGTAAAGATGTAGAAGGCCTTCATTTAGGAAAATCACACTGTGCTTTCATGATTACACTGGGGAACACAATTTTTCTTGAGTTAGGTCTGACAACTGTTTTGAATTTTTTGGTGCGGAATCCAAAACTGATCTCAGTTTTTCTCCATCACGTCAAGTTTTTGAACTATGGATCCCAGTTTTCTTAAAAAATGTGAAAATACTGTACTTAAGATATGCGTTTGATTTATAAAACTTTTCAAATATTGACATACAATGAAATATGAAAGAAACAGGCATGACTGCAATGTTTATTTAACACTATTATGTTTTACAAAGGATATGGCACAAATCCTCTTAATTTGTACTATGCTAGCTTTCTGTTTGCAGATATTAATAGTACTGAGCTATGGGGAGCTGCACACACCTCTCACCGCACTGTCTCAATTGTGACTGCACAAACAAGTTGCCACATCGCTGTAGATGAGTCCAATCGTAATCAGCTGGCAAGTCTTACTACAGCTAATCAGTGGAATTTTGCTTATCTGGGGGTGGGTAGGGTGAGAAGCTCGGTCGTCCGGGAGGGGCTCAGAGTAGAGCCGCTGCTCCTCCGCATTCAGAGGAGCCAGATGAGGTGGCTCGGGCATCTGATTAGGATTCCTCTCGGTCGCCTCCCTGGTGAGGTGTTCCGGGCACGTCCCACCAGGAGGAGACCCCGGGGACGACCCAGGACACGCTGGAGAGACTATGTGAGGCTGCTGCCCACGTGACCCGGCCTCGGCTAAGCGGAGGAAAATGGATGGATGGAGGGTAAGATGTGGAGGAAAAACGTGACATGCTAGAAAAAAAACTGAGTGCTATTTTGGAATCAGCATGCCAATTTTAGTTTTAATCAGGATAAAAATCTAACTCAACAGAATGTATTTTTTCAAATTGTTCCCCAGTGTTATATATCACAAACTGAAGAATCAGGAATGTGTTTTTGTGTTGATTTGTCCATCCACTCATGCATGGCCCATCCACTCATGCATGGCCCACACAATTCCTTGGGAATACCAAATGGGTACTTATTATTTTATACAAAAATGGACTTGGAATGACGGCGATTATATTATGTCATTGGATGGCCAAGGCAACCTCGCTTCTGACCTGCTTTTATTAAGATGCAGTATCTAATAATGTTTGCTTACCATTGACCAAAATTTGGGGGTTAAGAGCTAATTGCGCATTCCTCATTTATTTTTCATTATTCTTTTGCGCATTTACATTTTCTCTACTTATTCTACTTGACTTCATCCAATCATATTCCAAGTATTTTTGCCTCCCCTTTTCCAAACAGTTTATGGTGGCTGTTTTGGAGTTTTGTGAAACAAGTATGGCTTCAATGCAGTATAAACCAGTATGCCGTTAAATGGGGATATTTCTACATTCATTAATGACAGTATGTTAAATATGTGACTGTGAATTTTATCACAACGCCTACCACCAACATCCTTGTGGAATTCAGAAAGCACACTGTGAAACCCACTGATGTCTCCCGGATATAATACAAATTACAGTTTCATTAAAACCATACCCGTGTAAAAATGATCTAGCCCTTTACTCTCCATGCTTCTGGGTCTGACACCATGTTTCACTAAAGCTTTTCCGTTAGCGAAAGTGGCTAACCTGGCAGTTGTCAGACTCCGGCTAGCTAAATCTGTCACACCTTCCATCATTACGGGGTTAAAGACTTCAATCTTGATAAATCTGTCGTATGCTCATGACTTATTGTTGACTGCGATAAACTATATGATGGACTAGGAGGAGTTATAGGATTTTTGGAGATATGCTGTCTTTGCTGACATTATGATATATGTTAGCTAATGCTTGTGCGGTGATGTTCCCTTTGCTGACTGCGATATGATGTTGGTCAGTCCTTGCTATAAAAAGTCAGTGTCCAGCCGCACCACCCTTTCAGATTATCGATTACGAACTTGGTTGAACAATACATGCATACAACACACAAAGTCATACCAGCATGTTTTGTAGAAACAGGAGGGAGAGTATCAAAGAGATGACCATTTCAAACTTCCATTCTAGGCCCTTTTCAGAAGAATAATCATTAAAAAAACAAATAAAATTAAATAAAAAGCAGGCACTATTGGTGCAGAATGTACCTATGTGATAGCTCTAAAACTTAAGGCCAATTAAATCTAATTTGCAAACAGTAGCTAGTAATATTAGTAATAATAAAGAGAGTAATTTCTTCTGGCTTGAGCGTTTGCAATATTTTTCTGATATTCATGAAATCTTAAAAAGGTACGCATGTGAAAAAAAAAAACCCCAAAAAAACCAGACCAACCACAAACAGCTGTCATTCCCTACTCAATGGGGCTGCCATCATGACTTAATTGCACACATTCTTCTTGTCCCCGTGCCAAAAATGTATATTTGCCTTCAGTGTATGTGTGCTTGCTTATTTAAGAGTGTATATTTGCATAGTGGGGGTGGGCAGATTCTATATCCTGGGCGTAGTGACATTGGCTCAGTGGGAACAGATGGAAGAACAGCAGGGTGTCAAGAATGAAAAACTTTTAAGATTTGTGTTAATATCAACTTTCCGCTTGTGGCTCTAAAATAAATGCATATTTACATCGGAACAGAAATATTTGTTCTTTTAATCAAGACTGAAAGACCATTGCCACAAGTCATAACAAAAAGAGCCTTTAATATTTTCAAACAAAGGAATAGCATTAATCCTGATCCTAGCAACAGAGGCAATCGGTATCATGCATGTTTGCCCCAAGTCATCGTTTACATCATTCCAGTGCCTCTTGCTGCTCAAAGAATGTTGAATGTTGTTGCTAAAGAACTGTAGTTCTAACAGATGACATCAGCTTGCTGTCGAGGAAAGGCCCAGGCACCAAGAATTCAAGTCATGAATGATAGAAATAGAGCAGTGCACTCAAACATGGATACAGTTGCATATCTTTCTGGTGAGGTTAGGGGTACAGGGGCTTTTACGTGACTGGGAGGTTTGGAGCATGAAAACTGCTGGTCAGGCCATTTTCTACTCTAGGCTTCACTGAGCTGGGATATTGGTTGACAAAGCCTGGCTGATGCCGACTCAACTTTTGCCAAACAGTGAATGACTAAAGAGTGGTCCTGTAAAGAGGCGTATGAGACTAATCAACACTCGTGCCTTAACATTAATGATCAAATTCTAATAATCTGATAGATTGCCTCTAGTGACATTTTCCTTGCATGTGAGGGTTACACAAATATTAGAAATTGCCTTGTGATTTACAGTCAAGCGAGTTGATAACATTGGAGAAGATTATCACGAACAATGCAGCAAACTAATTTATCAGCAAATGATCAGAACAAGTTGGTTAGGTTCATCAGATAACTTGGGTGGATTTAAATGATAATGATCGGTCATCATATCCCTTTTTGCGACTTCAAAAAGCAATAATCTATGTTAAAAAAGTGCAATAGGCTCTTCCCACTAATGCATTGTCTACAGTAAATGGCAAAATATCATTGACAAACCAAAATAATAGAGCCAAAAATGATTAGAAGTTAATCTAAAGTCCTTCCAATTAGTTTCACACGTTATGCATGAAGAGATGGGGTCTTCTAAGGCCTCTGTAGATTGCACACATCCTTCCACCCTTGTGTGTGGGAAGAGGAAAGGCACTAACACTACTGTCCTCCAGATGCCTGGCAACAAAGTGCAATCGCAGTGACCCTGATCCCTGAACCTGCACATACTCCGCTTTCGTCATCGTCCGTTGCTGAGGAAAAACCACACTTGGACAGCCAAACGGCAACACATACAGTACTCCTTGAGAGAGGCAATCACTGTCTATAGCTGGCAGGTTATGGCAGGAGCACGAGAGCTGTGATTACATGCTTTTTCATCAGCCATCGATTTTTAGTTCGGCAGAAATTGTCTAATCTAGACGGATATAAACGGCGGCATGATTACGTCCAACCGTTCGTGCTACCGATAGCTTGCTAGGCTACATAACATTTTATTGCCTGCTTGCGAGCCGTATCGTATTCAAAGTACGTTAACATACCTCAAGCAAGCCTTAAACGAACGTCCTCTCCTGTCCTGAGCACCGGTGACCACCAACACACGATTTCCCCCATTTTGTCCTTATAATACAAAGTCGACGCGCTCCACTCTTGTTGTCGTCGCCACGATAACGAGTGTATCCGGTCGCATTTGAGTTGACAAGATAAAGCCCAATGATCGTAAAAAACGGGATGCGGGATTGGAATACAAGATTTTATGGCAGTAGTCTGACATAGTGCAATCGTGAAAGAGCAAATTTGTCTTGTAGTCTGATCGGGCATTACGTGTTGCCTGTCTCCAACATGTAAACGTTTTTGCGCTTATTTATTGAGTGTGATTGCTCAATAGGCGACCATTTCAGTAGTCATAATTATTTCAAATTTCTTTCTGTATGTAAAACTATAGTTATGCTCTATAAAATGTATTTTTGTCAATATTTTTGGTTGTCTGGATTATTTGGAATGACATTACTACCAATGGGAAATATTGCTTTGGTTTTCGTATGATCTGGTTTTAGTCAGTCTTTTGGAACTGAATAATCATGAAAACTAAAGTTCCATTGTACGCAGAAGTCTTAAAAGTCTGCAAATAAAAGGTGCATTTGGATGAAAATGCAATGCCACTTAATTATGTTTCCGAAATGGTCAGAGCACCGTTGCAACCCTGTCAGTCTGAGCATAAGATGATTGACACAGCACTTCATTCTTTAGATCGTGGTGACTGTCTCCATGTTGCCCTCGAAATAGCGGCCAATCTGGGCACGTGTCTCATCGCGAGCCATGTCAAAATGTCCTTCTGCCACCCACGTTTAAAACATGAAGTGTGGAAGGATTTTGCTGAGGAGAATAAATTTCACAGCCTCTGAGATGAGTCCATTTGAAGGGACAGCATGATGATGCTTTTGTATAAAGCGAGCCTGTCAGCCACCCATTAAATCAACCAACATATTAATACGGCCATCTGGCACGTATATAGCCATGATGGAAGCAAAAAATAAAAACTATTTTAAATGATTCATCTTGGCTCGCTACAGTAAGTGTGATTAACATGCTGAATTACCTGTAAAATCCGTCTGTGAAAAGAGACGGATTTTACATGAGTTTAACCAAATGTTATTTCCGAGGATGCTTCATTTTTAACACGTAGCGTGTGGTAGTTTCTCTAGAGAAGCCATCTCATATCATCTTTCTGTACATAGCGGATATTCATGAAACATTCAACTGGCTTTTTAAATAGATGTGTTACATTAATGGGATTAAATAGGACAATACTATTTGCTAACCAATAAAACAGTGATTAGTCCTCATGCTTGGAAACAAGTCAATATTGATTAGATAATGCCACACAAGTGCGCTTTTGCAAAATAAATGCAAGATAATTTGTGTGGAACCTCTAAAGTCAACCACTAAAGTCCACCAAAATACGCTTCTGAAGATGCGCAAAAATAATCAGAAAAAACTCTTGAGTTTCTGAGAAATGTAAGTAGTCTTGCCGGCTTACTGGACTAAAACACTGCTTTCAAATGTTTTATTTATACATTACAGCTTTATCTCCTAAACTTCATGTACAGACAGTCGAGGCTCAAATAATAAGCGGGTGAATAGCGGCTTTTAAATGGGAGGAGGAACTGTGTGTGTGTGAGTGTTGTTCCGCTTTGCCAATGAATGCGGATTACAAGATCGCAGTATTTTCCACAGGGCACACAGACTGAAGGAAAATCTGTCCGGAAATGCTAAATGAAGGTCATTATGATGATTCACCTCCAATTGTTACAAACCATGCACTTCATTCTTCATACATAAACTATTTGATATAAATAAAAAAAACAACTACTCCACATGTATAGTCTCTCTGTGACATCATGTAAACAGAAAGGGGAGAAAGATAAACTATACTTGAGACAAAGCCAAGATAGACTAAAAAAAATAATTGAAAGTCAAAGCAAGGAAACATGCATTTATAACACAGAGATGCAACAAGAAGTCAGACGTTAATAAAGAATGAATGGGAGAGCTCAAAGTAGAAGTGATGCATTCAGGGGGGCTCAGCGTTGGCAGCAACTGTTCTGACAAGTCCTAACAAGGTAGCTGAGGATGTGACACAAACATGTTGTCACCGACTGTATCTTACGGTACTGAAACCTCAGTCATGCACATACAGCTCACACCAAGACACCTCCCCATCGACACTTGTCTATACAAGCACGCACAGAGATGTGTGACAGGACCCCAAATTCCCCCCAAATGAACAAAGGTGGCTTTGAAAAGCAACGTGGCCACTAAAATTGGCCGCAATCTTGGTTGAATTGTAGAAAAAGAAAACTTGGAACAAGCACTTTGTATGTCTCTAACAATTGATACATTCACGAAAAAAAGATTTGATGACTTAAGTAGATGACCTACCCTATTGCCTTCACTGTTCTTCTCACAAATGTTCCATTTGCGCCATTTAAATTGAGATTTTGTTAGGGCAAGTGACAGTCATGGAAATTTTTAAGGGGTCGAATTAGAGAACACTGGAATTTCAACCCTTACAAGCTTGATGGTGCATATTTTTTAACTGAAATGGGAAGGGTTTGAGTACAAGATGAAGGTAAGCATCAATTGTATTGCTGTGGACAGGTTTGAAGTGTTAGGGACACAAAGGCGACAATTAAATTTGTAATTTCATATGCACTTAGAAGAAAGCAAAGCCTGTAGTCTTTGTCACGGAAATGAACGGGTGCGGTCAGTAAATGGAGTTATCGATCACTGCCAAAACCCTCTCAAAATATTAACACCCTCTCCTTATTCTCGCCCATTTCCTATTTTTTTGTGGCAATCTGTCTTCCTTGACAATTGCACCAGGTTTTTGTTGTTCAATAAAAACAATACAGTACGGTATAGTCTATTTTTAGCCTCAAAATCGCTTTGTGTGGGGCGAAGAGTCGCCGACTAATTTTTTTGCAACGGTCGACTTAGTCGCTTTTAGCTATGTTGCTTGACCTTATTTTTGTTTATTTTTAACCACAAATTTGCGAGAGAGTTTTTTTCTGAAATATTTTCACCCACCGGGGCTGTGCTCCCTACTCACACTGATATTCATTCAAAATGGGTACAAGATTTCCCCACCACAGTCCTTGGGAGCTTAATCATTCATCATCATTCAAGAAGTTCAATAATTCTGATTGGAAACTTGTTATTAATGACTTTTTTGATGCTTCATGAGCACGTGTAATGTGTGCCATTACTCTCGGAGATAATCGTTCTCCCTCCAGTGTTTGACTTGCGTTTGCTTGCTTTGTGAGTGCAGGATTAGTGTGTGTGTGTGTGTGTGTCAAATAGGTTTGAAGAGGAATGCAGTGCTAGTATAATCTGCCCTCAACTCATTTTCACTATTGTCATTACATCAAAAGCCCGTAGGCCTGTACGCCAGAGGTAACAAAACATTACAAAGGCAAGGTTTAAAAGGAAAAGTGCATTTTTTTTTTTTTTTTTTAAAGTTTAAAATTGTTCCCATGCTCGGTGTCTTAATGACATTTTTGTCTCTGGCTTGCTTTCGTCAAAATACTCCAAGGATCAAGAATTACATATATTTAAAGCATGCATTCTTGATAAGATGCCAGCGAATAGACAAGCTTTTCTGCGAATAAGGGAGGATAAGTTCCAGAAAAAAAATAGTCTGTGATCTGTGTATTCGTGACTCTGCGGGCGTTCATTGTGTTATGTTTCCCCCCCACCAATTCAGTGTCATTCAAAATGCAATTTCTTTTGTTGAACAAATTCCCGGTGTAGGCTATTTACACATACAGCCAACCAATGCACTCTATTTTACTTAATTCAAGGTGCAATTAATTCTCAATCAGTTCCACACAATCAAGCTCATCTCATCACGATTATAGTATCATAAACAACTGGAGGATGTCTGGAGGAATGAAATGAGGTCATCCACAAGCATTAATTTCTACTTTTCTTTCGTAGTCAGGTCACCTTGCTTCTTAGGCAGTCCAATATTTAACTTTCCTCCCTCCCAATTATCAGTAAGGACAAACAAAGTGACATCACAACCCCCCTTTAAGCAAATTAGACTGAAGACTCAGAGGTCGTTCTTAATAGCACAGTAAAGGACAAATACCCATCAAAATTGTGTTGTGGCATTAAGCACATGCTGATTAGCATTAAGGAAAACCAGATGGCAACCCTTGGGGCAAAATGACCTTTGAACCCAGGCGTTTCCCCTTAAACACTGAACAGTCTGAATGAAGATGAGTTGACTCCCCCCAGTAGATGTCAACCAAGACATCCTTGGTTTTTGCTCTTATAAAAGGGTACAGTTTATAGTCTTGACTGAAAGTAAAAAATAAAAAAAATAATAATAAAAAAAGATAAAGCTTAAAAAGTGGTCTGTCTAGGCAGTAGAAAGATGGTACTGTATTGGTGCTACCATGTGCCATGGAATTCTGCCTGGAGTGCAAAACCACAATCTATTGTTGGAGCAATAGCCCTAGAGACAGCAAAAACTAAACCTGATCTCCCCCACCTCCCACAAGTCATCTGACAACATTGTGCTGCGGAGTGCGTACTGTATGCACCGACCTGGTTCAAAATTAACTTGAAATAAATGTTTTACCCATGCATGGTGCAAATCCTCTACGTATCACGGTTCTTTAAGACTTTGGACCAATCCTGGTAAGTGGGTAATAACAAGGAAAATTACATTCTTCTTGCCAGGTTCTATTTTAGGTATTACACTTGGTTCTTCAATATATCAAAAGAGCAAAGCTCAATTGTCTTGATCCAGGCCGGCATATAATGAAAGCAGTTTACCGCTATTCACATATTTAAGCTGGCATCAATATTTTCTTGCAAACAGAAAATAAACATTGAAGCCTTCTCCCTAAGTTGAGTCGACAGCTGGAGTCAGACCCGTCTAGATTTGGATGTAGCATTACTGCAGCAAAGAAATCAAACCCAAGCCAAGAGTGACAGCAAAGACTCTTTGAGGTAGACAACAGGAAGTCATGACATAAGCCTCTTAAACCAAAGACAAAGGAAGACTATTGTCTGTTCATGGTTACACTACTTTGTAGTTACGGTTCACTCTCAGAAGTGTCATCGTTTTCAACAACAATAGGATGATACTTGGTGGAAAAGCCTGATAATTTACTACTGACTTTCCAAATCATCCCATGAGGCACTGTCAGTGTTGAAATTTCTTTTTTTTTTTTGTACTGATTGACCTGGTTTTGTCCAACAGTAAACAAGAGCAATAATGAGAGTTGCCAACCTATAAAAATTTACTTCCAGAACAATTTGTCCAAATTTGTCTGAATTTCCATATTTTCAAAATTCTGTCAAGAACATTTGTGTACCAGTCGTAATAATTGTTAATAAATGATGGCTTCAATATTTGTCATTTTAATGTTTTTATTACATCAACCTTGTAATGGTGGACGCAGTTGCAGCCTGAATCAAAGTACCAGTACATGAGATATCAATGCTGCGTCATCAAAACTCAAAAGAATATTTATTTTGCACATCCTGTCTACTACAGTCAAGAAAATCTGGTCAAATAGGGATGACAGATTTGTCCAGCTGATGGAGTAGGTTCATTATATCAACCGTTGGTTAAATTAAGCTTTCTTAGTTGACTAGGGTTTCGAGTATGTGTAAAATGGAAAAGTTGGCATCCATCTCGCTGCAAAGATTAACCCAAGACAAGAGTTGGCATGTATATGTGCACCATTGTTGTATTTGGGCTGTGTGACCAAAAGCAATTCCCATTTCTAATGTAGACTCCAGCTGTGAAGCATGTCTAATACGCACAGGCAGCACTATTCGGGTATTTGTTGGCTACAGTTTGCGATTGCCGTTTCTCGTGTGCAGTATAGCCCTTCGGTTGCGTTATTTGGATACTTTGCCGTTTGTGCAAACACATCCGCAAACCAGTATAGCATTCATAAGTCTAGAGAATCAAACAAATGTGTTTTTAGCATGATACCGTACAATCTCTGAAGTTGAATACCATGGAGGTCCTAAAGATAGGAATCTGACCAGCAATTATGCCTCTAAAGTTGTACAAAACCGTTAACATGAACATACTGTGACTACTTTTACAGTGCTTCTGCTCTTCTTTTTACACTGACATGAACACATTTTTACACTTGTTAAAATGTCACTCAAAATATTGTCAGTGATGGAAAAAAAAACTACCAGTTGTAAAAGTCTAGAAAGCTTTAAAACAGATTGAATAACAAGATATCACCTTCACAACCATACGACATGTCCTTACAGTCTAATATTCATCTGCTTGATCAATACATTGCTGATGGTGGCAACGGAAGGGCAGAGGACTGGGCAATTGCAACAACAGACAAAGCAAACAGAATGGTGACGAATCTTTTTCCGTCCTCTCTACTCGGGTAGGACTTTGAGACTTTAAATCAACAGATTATTGCAAATGAAAGTGTCCCTGTCCCGACACAGACACACAATGTCCTCGCAAAGTATAGATAATCAGAATCAGAATCATCTTTGTTTGCCAAGTATGTCCATAAAAAACACACAAGGGATTTGTTTTCGGTAGTTGGAGCCGCTCTATTACGACAACAGACAATTGACAGAGAACACTTTTGAGACATAAAGACATTGACAAAAAAACAGTCACTGAGCAATAAAGGGTTGCTAGTTATCTGGTAATGCAGGTACATTATTTTATTTTTTTTGACAATTGTGCAAAAAGATGCAGAGTCCTCTAGCACTTCTCTAGCAGTTCGAAAGACTAATATTGCAATAGTCCGGTGCAATGACCATTGTGCAAAGGGCGCCGAGACTTCAAGCGAGTAGTGCGATAATCTGGGACAATGTTGATTGTGCAAATGTTGCAGATACTCCCCAGTCAGTGTGCAAATGGAGCAGATGCTACTCTGGCATGAGTGGCCAGTATTGGTCAACAACAGATATGCAAATAGTGCAGCGTGGCGAGACTACTACAGTGAGTGCATGAGTAATGTATAATTGGCCCCACAGAAATGTGACGGATAGTTCACACTTGAATGTTGAAGTAGGAATACAATCTCTGAATGGTATAAATGAACTAAAGTACTTTATTTATTTAATTAATAGGGAACTTTAAAAGTAGGAATATAAATGCAGAGTGCTTCAATAACGCTATGTAAAAAAGCATAAGAGAAATTACAGGCACATAAAATATATGTTGCATCAGTATTTTGAAATTGAATTGTAATTAGCGGTTATTTAGGAATTTTGGATGCAGGATTAATGCAGGATTTTTTTTCTTATTTTGCGGACGATCCTTCAAGCACAGTCTTGCTGCATTTGTAAATTAAATCCACACTGAAAAACTATTTGTGGTACAGTGGAAGTCCAGATATGACACAGTGTCATCTGTACACAATGGAGGGCATTGACCTCATGTCTTAGTAATGTTGTTTCCAGGCTAACCATCTTTGTGTGAGACGAGCAAATTATAAAGCCATTATAACTAAGCTTAGCTGAACTAAGTGTTTTTGTGCAACCTTTAAACACAGTTGGAGCAGCGCTAACGGGCCATATCATCCTAACTTAGGGTAGAATGCTGAACTTGTGACTGCGACCAAAAGACAACAGGATTCATTCAACCAATTACTGGTGCATTCCGTCATTACTCTCATGCTAGGAATTACCAGGATCTCAGACTTTGATTATGGTATGCGTCTTTGGAGGAAAATTGTGCTGATGACAATAGAAGAGGAAAAACTTAGCTCGGTCCTTGCTGATCAGTATAGTGTAGCTAAAGCGACTATAAATTGACATTAGTAATTACAGAAGAGAGCTTTGTTTCATCTCATTCACCTCCAAACCACAAGCAATAATGTTTCTTTGTGTGTCTTCATCACCATGTCGTCATCTGTCATAAGTTATCAAATTTATGGGTGAGTATGACAATGAAGAAATGTTCAAAATTGCGCCGCATGAAAATGACTTCCCTTCAGAAATTCCCCCTCCACTTCCCTGAAACAACTAGGTATTTTTTTTTAGGTTTGTTACACAACATATGGTTATGTTTATACTGTACTTGTATGACAGTTAAGAATGTTGAAATCTTTAATTGGATTTATTCAATTTCCATTGATTTCCCTGTTTGTTTGTTTTTTTCTAAATTAAGACCAGGAAAAGTACCTCGAACACATTTTGAGCATGTATTTTTCAAACTATTTGGTTAAGTTAGTATTTGCACATCTATCATGACTTGTTTTTCCTCATATTATGCTGAATATTCGGTAAGAGCGAAACAAACGTTTGCTGCTTGTTTTTGTGTTTATATTGGAGACCCTTAACGGTAACATTGCTACGGCTAGTGATGGGGAAAGAGATGAGAAAGTCTGGTGATGGAGTGGAGGGAGAGATATGCCAGGAGCAATGCCTCCATGAGGAATTTCCCTCTTCCCGAAAATCCATCCATAACCAGGTTGACAAGCTAGTGGCAAGACGTGGATTTCATCTCTCCTGGAAACGTCTTGATTTCAACCCCTTCATGTTTCTGTTTAAATGTACCGAGATCCCACTTTTTAGATTATACTGTTTCTCGTGTTTCAATGTAATAGTTTCAAAAGGGCCAAAATGAATTCACCTTTATATTACCCTCATCACCAACTGAGAAATAACTGATGTAAGTATCATAGACAACAAACAGTAAGGGACGCTATGTAACCCATTGGTTAACAATAAATGGGTCAGTTTTTCCTCATACCTACTGTTGCTGATTATTGTTCTCCGAGTAATGTCACTAAATCAAACCTTTTCTAACATTCCATACCACAAAATGAGTAAAGTTTACATGATTATTGTTGATATCAGATCGTACCGATATCAGATCGTACCAATATCAGTAACAGGCAAAACTCAAGGCTCCAATATCGGATCGGAAGTAAAAAGTTGGATAGGGACACCCCTAGTGTTAGCATTTAGCTAGTGGACGTTTGTATGATGACGCTATGCATTTGGTTAAATATATAATGTGTCTACCTCTATTTTGTTAGTTTTGCAGTAAACGTCAACTGGGAGTGTCAATAAACCGCATTGCCCAAATGCCCCCTTTTTAGGACTTTATGTCGCTCAGCAAATAGGACAATTTTCCCAAATTCACGCTTTTCAGTTGCTGATGAACAATATTCAAACTCTACTGAAGCCCATGCATATAGTAGGTGACGACATGGTACAAGTAATGTAGGTGACATACCGAAGGTGACTCAGCCAAAATACAGACGACATAGTTGACCTAACAAAAAGACATCCAGAGTTTGAGAAACCCTGGCCTAAACTAATGTTTAATCATTTAAACAGAGAAGGGTTAAAAAAAATGGGAAATTTAGATTATACTGTACCCTGGCGTAAATACAGTCCTGAAGTTAGGAATAATTTGAATAATTACAATACTGCATGCTGAAAACAGCAGCCAACACATCGTTACAGTGGTGTCCAACAGTCGCAGACCAAAGTGTGACAAAACCAGCTTGTGCTAACGTCATGGCTATCAATAAACATTACCTGTGAAGCGAGACAACATTTGTCAGTTAACCTTATTAAAAAATTGCAACCCACCCAAGTATTCAAAAATATTCTGCAATACAAAAAGAGGGCCAAGTCTTGCTATAGTAAATGCAAGTATTTAATTCCTGCTGTCTCATAAGAGGCTCCATTAATATGAGTGTATGTATCATCTGCAAACATCTTCTCAAGATCAGCAATGAATATAAAAAAACAACGTGATGGTGCTCCCGCAGAATAGAGTCAAAAATATATCAATGAACAAGTTAACTATCATACAAACAACCTTAGTTTCTAGAACAAAATCTCCCTTAGTATTTCTCTATGAACAAGAGGGGGGGAAAAAGCAGTGAATTGTAGTCAATAAGCAGTGTAAAGTTCCTCCGAAGCCTCGTGATAAATTCGGGCATCACAAATCATTTACAGCACCTCAACCGTGGTCATTTTGTTTCACTTTAGTAAAAAGCCTTGAACAGTCTGTGTCAGCAGCTGTAGTTCAATTTGTGTTTCTGTTAGGCCATAAACTGCCTCTGTGGTGATTTAGTGTGCTGCAAATCATCGGAAGATTGTGTTCTTTGGCTACTGTGGCATTCTCTCACATAACTTGCGCAGGGATTCTTTACATTCAATATCTCCTTGAAACCTCAGGCCTAAGAGGCCGCTCACGTGAAATGTTTTATTTATTGAAATCTAAAATCTAATCTCATATATATACAATGACGCTATTTCAAAGACATCCAGGACAACGTGTGCCATGTTTTTTTTATTTAATTTGTTTTTAACAAAGTGACATCATCAACTACTTTTCTCGCATGCATATTACAGGTAAGCATGGGCATAATAATTGATAAGCTGATTAACCGACTTAACAATTCTGTTGATTATATTTATTTTTTAACTTATATTTTATTTATCCCGGAGCAGTTGATTAATCACGGAGCTCACTACTCTACAGCAACCAGCAGATGATTAAGTCTCAACTAGTTTAAGGTCTGAAGATGATGATCATGACATTAGCTAACGGTGGGCAAATTTTACGTAGGGATGCACCCCTACTAATACCAGCATCATGCCGATGGCATTATCAAGTATCAGTACTACAGTATAATATCGGTGAGTACTATAATCCAAGTACTTGTACTCATTCACGGTTTTAAAAAAGTGTGCTGTTGGTTCACCCCTAATTTTAGCAATGGAAAAGTCCTAAATGCCAACTCACACTGTACAAGTTTTAATCAGCTATACCAAAAAGTCAATGCTAACAACTGAAGTCCTCAAGACTTGACTGCTCACACTATGTCTTACCGATAGACACAGTACGCAAGTCAAAACATAATACTTAATTTGTGTACCCTGTTCATGAACTTCACATCATCATCATCACAGCACTGTGAGGAGCTCAGATATCTGAAATCAGAAATCTGGCAGTGACTTCTTGTGACACACCAGATATTCTTCCGACCCTTGTATGACTGTATGACTGTTTGGGAACGGCTGATTGTTCCTCATTTCCCCCCTGTAAGACTTACGACGGCTGACCAGATTTGAAATCGGCTCAGACTTGGCCAGTCAAATATGTTTATTCAAAGGCTCGTCCCTAATAATTGTTTTTGTAAATTTGTGTGATCATGGGTCGTTTTGGCAACACTATGGTCGGTACGTACAACTTTTCAAAATCACAAAGGGGGGAAAAAAAAAACATTCCCAATTCACTATTGCAAAAGTATGCTCGTTAATAAACCTTCAAAAATGGGGAAAAAATAAAAAAGTGTGAGTCAAATTATAGCGACACCCCCTGCGGAAAAGGTCTTCCCGATCGAGCCTGACAGAAGAAGCGGCATTTGAGGAGCTCCTGCTGGGATCTTTGTTTGCAAATCAGCATGCAAAAGCAGTGTTTGTTTGATGGATTGCTCAAATGAGTTTTCTTACAAACAAACCTGCATACCAAGAATAGCAGTGGTTGCAAGGGTGTGGCCATCAAGTAGGCCTCGGTGAGTCATAAAAGCCTGAAAACAAATGTGTGGTTAATAGGAAAGAGTTTCAGACATTGCATGCAGGTGTGTGTATTTTTATTATTGTGATTTACACTTGCATGGCTCAAGTGAAATAATTCCGTTTTTTTTTTTGCTCAAGTGGCACAATTTAGATATGCCTCATCACAGCATAAAATAAAAAAAATGCCACCGATATATCCAATTTCTATAGTGCGAGAAGGTGAGATGGAGTCTATCCCAGCTGACTTTGGGTGAGAGGAGGGGGTCGCCACTCAAGACAAACAACCATTCAAACTTTCATTCACATGTCACTGAGTGGGAATCGAACCCACACTGCAAGTCAAGAGAATGAACCGCTTCACTTAAGGTGTCAAACCCAAAGCCCTGCAGGCCAGATGCAGCCAGCCACATCACTTTATGTGGCCCAAGAGTGTAAATGTATTTTTTTTGTTAGATTGGTTTATTCTTGTCATTTTTTTCAACCAAATTCCTTCCGATTATAAACTGAACAATAGCGGTATATTTATATCAGCATATGCATTTGCATTTCACCTGGATTTGGCACTTGGCCCTGCAGCGTAAATCCACCCATAGTGGTGAGAAGCAACTGGAACAGCATGAGTTTGAAAGTGTCAAAAGACAGCCCGGCTTTCTAAACTACTGCATCACAAAACTGTTGCACATAGCCTGCAGACCTGGACTTTATTACTTGTAAAAGTGTTCAAAGCCAAACTTAAAGAGTTCCTTATGGTCCCATACACAACTAACAGGCTACTGTGTATGTATGTATAAACAAAACAAAACACACACACACACTTTTGAATCATGAGCGTGCCACTTGCATCATTAAGGTAAGGTCCAACGCCTTAAAAAAAACAAAAGTCACATTATAATCCCAGTTCAACTATTTCAGGTCAGACAAGTTAACAGATGTTGAGCTTGTCCAACTCTAAACTGAACTCACTTCCCGCAGCTGGACCGATTTCAAAAGGTGTCAACACACAGCACGGACAGAAGCATTTGCAAGGGAAATACATACCGTAGAGTTTCAAGTATGGAGCTGAACGCAGACTCACATGCGGCTCGCTTGATAGCGGAAATCCAACCGAGCGTGCACTTCCAAATAAAACCAAGAGATGTGGCGGAAATAACCAAACAAATGCTCGCTGCAGTTGTGCGAGCTTTATGGAAACAAGACAAGGAAGTTTCTTGAACACCTGAGCCAGCAAGTGCTCTTAAAACGCCTCACGCGCTTGACCATCAACGAAAAGATGGTTTGCGGTCCAAAAAGTGGAGGGGAAGTTGGGTCGCTACATGAGAAAACTACAAATAAAAACAAGTGATAGATAACCTGCGCACTCCCCGTGTCTCTTCGCGAGTGAGAGGAGGAGGAGGAGGAGGAGGAGGAGGAGAAAGGAAGCTAGGAAGCTAGGAAGTCAGGCCAGTCGGCGGCGGCGGCGGTTACCTGACTCCGGTGGTGAGATTTAGCTAGGCCGGCCCCTCTTCACCACGCGGGCTGGCGGCTTCGAGTGTCCGAATGTCGCCTGCGGCCACAACAGGTTGGGAGGCTTGTCTCGCTTGAACCGGCGCCATGACCCGCCTTGTGAGTATCGTAGTGAAAGGAACGAATGGCCAAAATTGGTCATGGGGACGGCGGCTGCCCACTTGTGCTCAACAATTAGCCGACGCTAGCCGGCTAATTGTCCATCAGGTGGGAGGAAGTCATACAGTGCCGTCAAAAAGGATTTGCCTCTTCTTAAATTATTATTTGTTTTCTGCATTGTTTACACACTTTAATGTTCACCATAATGACACAAATGTAAATATGAGACAAAGATAACCCGAGTAAACATAAAATGCAGTTTTTAAATGGTGAGTTTATTTATTAAGGGGAAAAAACAGATGGGATGTTGGAACCAAGCTGATATATATCACAATGGGGAAGAAGTTCCATCAGAACACTTTTCAGCCTGACACGTTCACAGTTCCTATTTTTATTTTTTTATTTTTTAATAAACCAGGCTCACTCAAGTCAAATGTGCTGTTTTAACAGGCAAAAGTGCTGCTGTGGCTCTCACAACCATAATTTATCGAATAACATGACAAGCATGACCTAAAAACTTTTAGTAATACACCTTGTACTCACCAGGGATGTGTATTGTTTGTAGACACTCTTGTTTTGGCTCCGAGCCAGCTATGTTGTTGAACTGGCGAATAAATCCTTTACAGGGTTGAAACATGCCAGCCAGCTACAAACATTGTCTGACTTACTATCACAATGTCCAGTTTGTCTTGAGAGGTCCGCCTTGAAAATACATTTTTAACCATCATTTCGGTCATTTTCGTCACCTTGCTCAGCCGTCGACTTCATGTAATGTTATGTAGGGAAAATCCACTCAAGTAGCTCTAAACCCATCAGAGGACGGAAATATTCCAACGTCACCGGAGGCCCGCTACCTACTGGTGTTTATTGAATCTGAAATCTGATTGGTTCAGACTGGGGGAAAACATTTTTTTTTCCTATTGTGTGTAACATCGGCCAGCCGTCTTGAGTCTGAAGGCCCTGGGAAGATTACATTCCTATGGCAACACATGTAGAAGATGAAAGCTGATTGGACCCAAAAAAAATAATTAACTGGCTGCTCAGCCAGGACACATTCTATGAAGTGAGTAAAAGAGACTCTTGGAAATAAGTTAATACAATTTTATATGAGTTGTAAATGCAGCGCAGTGATTTTGAAGGGTGAGGCCAGCAGAAAAGACTCTTAAGGCCCGCATTGCATTGCATGCTATACAATAATAGCACATGGTATACGCTGACAAAAAGAGTAAACCTTGTGAAAATCAGATGAGAAATGAGCAAGTTATGACTTACATTTAATGTCCATGGATTATGCATTGCGTATGATGGGAATGCCGACCTCCCCAAACATGACGCCCAGCGCCACGTAAACATGTTGGTTAGCTGGGCTCTTGCAGCGCGTTGGCGTATCTAGTCTTTATATCCTTGTTTTTAACACTTTTTCCAAGTAGCGCAAGAGGCACATTATAAAGAGAAGACGAGCGCCTTCAGTTTTACTTTATTTATTTTGAGAAAGAAGCGAAGAAATGTGTTTTGTCTGTAACATTGACTCTTACCAGATCCTGCAAACTTCAACTTTGCGCTGTTCATGTAAACCCTCACTTGCTGAAAGCGCATAGCACATTGCCCCTACAGAGAGAGGAATAAAGGAAAGTACAGTAAGGCCAGTCAAAACAATATGTATTATTTAACATTTGTCATTACTCATTGTACATTTATGAAGCATTTACAACTTCGGTTGGGCTTATCGGTTGCTTTTTAAAAAGTCAAAGCTATGGTAGAAACGTTTTAAGGACAAGTATAACAACCTTAGCGATAGATGGACGGGTAGTAAATCAATTGCATGAATCATATACAGTATTCACAAGCCTCTGCTGATAATCCTGTCAATTGCTTATCAATTAAATATCTTTGAAGTAACAAAGTCCTTGGCTGTAATTCACAGTGATTGTGTGTGAAATGAGAACAGGCAATCACTCACTTGGCCTACTTCTGATTTCCCATTATGGCACGAGATGGTCTTCTTAGTAAACGCATCCAGATGTGCTTGGAGCACATAACTTTCTCTTAACAAAAAAAAAAAAGCACCACTTGTTCTGTCGTGCATTGCTTTGTCAGCTTGGGGATTTGTTCGTTTTGCACTTTTTCATTGACAGTGCAGCGAGGTGGTGCTTATATACCCGTGTGTCCGTGTGCACAAGGACTAGAAGCTTCTAAACGAAACTTTTTGTTTGCATTGTGTGGGTTTGTGTCTGCCTTTGTAGAAATTGAACAAACGTGCACGTGTGTCGCATGATAAGGTAAAGAGGAGCGAGATCAATAGAATACTAAGGCGAGACAGCAAAGAAATGGATGCTTGAGAGTAGTAGCAAACGTTCTGATTCAACCACTCTGCTACCTTGATCTGACTCACGGTACACTTCCGGGTCTTTATGTACTGTGTTTTATGGACTACAAGTCTAAAAAGAAGTTAAGTTGCTTTACTTGTTTTTTCATCATTTGTTTTTTTCCATCAAATGGGGGAAAATGTATTGATTGATCCAGTTTACTGTAGTGTCACAGCTGTCAGAAAATTGGAGACCAGCGATGTCTTAATACTTTTCACCGAGAGCCCCAAACAGAAAAATGGAAAGGAGCCCCCTTGTCATGAAACACGCTCAAATCAATCCAATATACTGTAAGTTGATTTGCTAAGCAGTTAATTATTTTAAGAAGGAAAGAAAAGAAAATGTTGAACTAAAGCAGTAACGGAATCATAATCAGTTTTATGGTTGTGCATTTTTGAAATAGTCCTCTTTTTGAATAAAGGGATGGAAATATTTTTTTTAAAATCCAATTTATCTGTGAATAATAATAATAAATGTGCAGATTAATCGATTGTTAAAATAATGGTTAGGTGCAGCCCTAAAACATACCAACAGCAGACAAAAACTTAATTTAGACGATTAAAGCACTGGTTGATCATTTTGTTCATCGAAACAACGTTTAGCCTCGTCATTGTACTGTACTAGTTATGGTAATGGTTAAGATTCAGAACAAAAGTAGATATTTATACCCAATATTTTTAACTTGGATTTGGAATAGATGTATTTTCACTTCTTACTGGAGTGTCCTGTCGTGTTCTTTAGGTCTTTGCATTGACAAAAGTAAAAAAGAATCAAGTGAATGTGTTCTTAGATTGCTTGGTTACGAGCGTGTTCTGGTGATTGAGCTATTTGAGAGAGTGTAGTTGATTCAAAGTCATTAGCTGACATTTAATTTGAGGGCCTAGGCATCTTAGCTGAATTTATACACCCCCTCTCAGTTCTCTCAAATTTGCTCATTTCTCTCTCTTGTGTGCAAGGCCATTTTCAAGTGGCACTTGTTTCATCTACACTGTATGTGCTCTTTAAAAGCGTATGCATGTGGGTTTCCATGGGAACTGCAGCTTGTCATCTTTGACAACACAAGATTTGATCATTCTTAGCAGCGGAAAATAAAAAAGAAGTTAATTTGCCATGAGTTGTCAGTGCTCCCCTAACAACTGTTAGTTGTGAGCAGCAATTCCAAAATGAGTTTAACCACATAATTACATTATCCTCATTGTGCACAATAATAGAAAAGGAACTCTGAACACACATCGCAAATAAGCGGTAGCGGGGGAATTGAATGAGCCTGTTCTTTTATGTCCCCCGTATGCAGGCCTGAATTGAACACCAAGTTCAAGTCTTGTGTGGCAGGCGCCCCAGGGAAATGTCCACACTTGACCAGCTGTCCACTGCCGCAATTCCAGCCCAACCAAAACTTGCCTTAGCCTGCCATATGAATTTGTCCTCAAATTAATTTGAAAAAACAATATATATATATTGGCGGCACGGTGATGACTGGTTAGAGCGTTTGCCACACAGTTCTGAAGTACAGGGTTCAATCCCCGTCCCCGCCTGTGTGGAGTTTGCATTTTCTCAGAAGATGGATGGATGGATGGATATATATATATATTTTAAGAAAGGTTCTGTGGTGATGGCACACGCTTTGGGATTGACCAAAAAAATAAACGAGCAAGTTTATGACTCAATTTCAATGTCCATGTGTTGCCTTTGAAGGGAACATCGACCTTCCCAACATGCCTGCCACGTAGGCAGGTCGGTTTGCCAGGCTGCTACAGCACGCTGGCGTATAGGTTTCATATCTATGGTCAGAACCACTACACACATTTCCAGTTGTGTTAACGCTAATGACCAGGTAATTGATTTACGACCCTGACACAATCTATGAAATGACAGTGGACCACACGGCGATGCTTCACTGCCTCCTCTTGAATTGCTGTCATGTGTTGCCACTGACTCGGCAGGGGCTTGTAATGGTGCGCACTGCGAACCTATTAGCTAATAAGCTAATTAGGCACTTGGAGCTATTGCTAGCTAATTGAATAGCAAAGAGTTTTTGCCCAGGGTATCTGATACAAAATGAAATGTCTCCATGAAGTATCTTATGCCAATATAGGGCGTATGGGGCAGGAACAGTTGATAAGCCTTGCAAAATTTAAAATTTTTAGATTATTTTATTTCTAGTCAAAGCTAATCCAAATTAGACCCATCATGTAAAAAATTAATGTAAAAAACATTTCCAGTGGAGTGTATATATATATTTAAAAAAAAACTTACACCCCTGGCAAACTTTTATTTTCTACATATTTTAAATAAGAAATAGCTTGAAACAAGTGAAATTGTCAAAAAACAATGTGATGAAGCTTTTTTTTTTTTTTTTTTTTTTTTTTTAAGATTTTGAGTTTTTGCACTGTTGATGTTTGTTGTTGGTTTTTTAAAAAAGCACTGGCAGTATCAGGTCACTTTCATTGCCATAACTACATGTGCTAAATGTAGTTAAATGCTAGTTTATGACAATAATAATATTCTAATTTGTCTTCCAGAGGTAATATTATAAATTGTCCCAAAAAATAATTGTACCGGTATTTCATTCTAAAACTTTAAAACTAAAATAAAATTTTAGCTTTCTCGCTGTCAAACCAACAGCTACTTTTTCCTATTTGACTCTTGTTGTTAGGCAGAATTCATGGGGTTCAGTCATAATTGCCCATTAGGCCAATGACGCAGTTGGCCTTTCCCTACAATGCCGATTGTACTCGTTCTTTCAAGCGTAAGCTAAGGTCTTAGGGCATAGGTGTCAAATGCAAGGCCCGGGGTCCAGATCCGGCTCGCCACATCATTTTACGTGGCCCGTGAAAGCAAATTATGTGTGTTCCAACTTCCATAATTCTTGATAAAATATTTACAAAATTTTCAAATTGTCATACATTATGTAATAAATAATTGTGTTGATTTACAGTATTTTAAACATTTCTTGTTACAAAAAACGTTTTTACAGAAGCTTGAACAATAGCCTGAACAAACCATTACCCATGTCTTCTGATTTCAAAACTGGTTATCCAGAAATTTGTTGTGTACTGTATATTTAATAATATGATGAGGGGATTAAACAATTATATTGTTTTACAGTCATAACTTGCTGGCCCTCTGAGGAAAACCAAAACTTTAATGTGGCCCCCAACAAAAATGAGCTTGATACCCCTATCTTAGGGCATCATGCTCCAAGAAAGCCAGCCAATAGGAAAAGGAAATCAGACAGAGGCTCACTAACAAAATCAAATTTAAAAAAAAAAAAAAAAAAAAAACAACAACAACAAAAAACCACAATAACAAATGTTTGTCAGAAATGTGTCTGTGTTAAAGAGAGGAAAACAAAAAAGAAAAACAGCCCCATCTGCTGAATCAAGTGGTGCACTTCTGATCCCAGATCCCTCCGGTGTATTGCAACAGCATAATGGTAATGAGACTCCCTCCAGTTTCATTGACGGTAAAGACAGCTTGAGGGACAAAGCAGGACCATTTGTAAAAGAACGCCCCCCAAAAAGGAACTTTTAAGATGCCTAGAAGCATTTGTTAGTTTTCATGGAAAAGGCATATTAAGCAATAGGAGAAAAATCCTATATATATATATACAAAAATGTAATTTGAATCTTCAGAAAATGTTGCAAATCATGAAATGTTATTTTACACACATAACAGTAAAGACATTTTGGCATTAGAAATATGAAAATATTTATTTTTTTCAACCCTTACAAGCAATTATTACCTTTTAAATAACAACTGCCAATAATTGCAATACTGTACTCATATCAGTAAATGTAATTGATTTTCAAAATGAAATTCAATTCCGTTATCGATCAAAATATATGAAAATTAACCATATCTGTGAACCGTAAACTGATTCATCCTGCCTAGCGTACATGCTCGTGTGATGTCACAAGACAGAACATCCAATCATCAATGTAATGTGTCCCTGACTTTTCTGTCCATTTTTATTCCAGGTAAGACTTGCACAAAATGAGCAGAATTGCTGGTGTGCTTGTACCTGTGAGCAGCTGACCCATTTAGGACCATGTGCTCGGTGTGTCCCACTTTTCCACTTTTCTCTGCAACCTCGACCTCATCTTGCGAGTGATAGCTTGTGTGATATAATATACTGGAGTACAGAGTGTGACACTATGCATATTCATGTAGGGGTTTTGTAATACATACAGTAGATCCAAAAAGTCTACACACCCCTGTTCAAATGCCAGGTTTTTGTGATGTAGAAAAATTAAACCAATTTCAAAACTTGTTCCACCATTTGTGTGAGCTGTACTGTACAATTCATCTGGAAAAAACATACTTTAAAGAGGGTAAGTAAAAATAAACAATGAAAATAATGTGGTTGCATGTGTTCTTTTCGTGATGAGTTTTGTTTACACCAAACATCCATCCATCCAGCCATCCATTTTCTGAGCCGCTTCTCCTCACGAGGGTCGCGGGCGTGCTGGAGCCAATCCCAGCTATTATCGGGCAGGAGGCGGGGTACACCCTGAACTGGTTGTCAGCCAATCGCAGGGCACATATAAACAAACAACCATTCGCACTCACATTCACACCTACGGGAAATTTAGAGTCTTCAATTGACCTACTATGCATGTTTTTGGGATGTGGGAGGAAACCGGAGTGCCCGGAGAAAACCCACGCAGGCACGGGGAGAATATGCAAACTCCACACAGGCGGGTCGGGGATTGAACCCCCGGACCTCAGAACTGTGAGGCAGGCTTGATTTCATGGGACCATAACACATTTTCCCACAAGTGTTTTGGAGACTGTTCAAGTAAGGTTGAACATTTTGGCCATATTTCCAAAAGGCATATTTGGCGCAAAGGCAACGCTGCTCATCACCAAAAGAAAACTATGGTGGCAGCATCATGCTTTGGGGATGTTTTTCTTCAGCTGGTACTGGGACCATTGGCAAGGTGGAGGGGAAAAAGCTTCAAGTTTCTGCTAGAAAGCAAAAAAGAATAATCAGAAATTTATTTGGGGTTCATCAGAGGCACTTTAAACGGTGGCAGGTGTGTGCTGACTCTCATTTAACATGAGTTTAATAGTGATTGGTTAATTTTGAATATCCAGTTGTCAGAGGGTGTGTATGCTTGTGCAACCACATTATTTCAGTTGTTCAGTTCTACTTTGCCTCTCAAAAATGACTTTTTTTCCAGTTGAGTTTTACAGGTTTCTTTGCACGTTAATGGTGAATTTTTATTTTTATTTTCATTTATTTTTTTTTATATCACAAAACATTTGAACCGGGGTGTGTTGAATTTTTTATTTTTATTTTTTTTTTCTCCCCCCCCGATCCGCTATCGTGTCTGAAAGTGGTTGCTTAATGGAGCACTTAAAGGGCAGATTGTCTTCCATTTTAGCCACAGTGTCCAACGAAAAATCTCTTACTCTCTATCATTTCGTAGCTCACTGCCTGGTGCACACGCTGGCCGTTTCATGCTGTCATATTCCCATTTCCCACCCTCTGTTTTTACCCTCCTCCTCTCCGCTCCCACACATGCATGCAGATGCGCACACACTTTTCTCTCCATCCCCCTCTCTTTTTTTCCCTCTCCATCCTCGTATTCACCAGCGACGACACCCAGCAGCCTCTCTCTCTGTGAGCCAGTGGATCCGTCGTACTTGACTAATTAGCATTGAAGTGCTGTTGAAGATCATCATGCTCATCTCAACGACCTAGCAGCAGGCGTACATAGGTTGGGTGGGTGCAGGGCGTCTCGCGTGCGGGCAAGAAGCTCACCGGTCACTCTAAGCCTCTTGGACTTTTCAGTGATCAAGTGGCAGAAGTGAGGAGAGGTTCTGCTTTGGGGAAAAAACAGAAACGGAACCGCAGAATGAACTGCTGGAGAAAATCCTGCTAGAAGGGGAGACTCCGAGGAAGCCCTTGTTACAGCAAGAACCAACCAGAGGTTTAAGGTGAGTTGCAAGTGTAGAACAGTAGGTTTATATAGCTCCCACTTGTTGGCTTGACATCCAAGTTGACGTGTATTGTATATGACTTGTGTGTGTCTATTATATGTGTTCAATCTATGGATGAGGATGTGCCCGAATTTTGATCTGGAAGTGTGCGGGCGTGTGCGTGTGTGCGCACCAGCCAGATAGTGAACTGGTTTCTTTGTGCCCAAAGGAAGCCAATGGAAGCGCATCAGTGTGAAAGACAGGGACAGCGGCACCAGAGACAATCAGTCACGCCAGCTTTATGCCTGATGGCATCTCTTGCTTGAGATGATGGGCACATAAAAAAAAGCCGTATAGTGCATTTCCAGCACAACTTCATGAGTGTGTGTGCATGTGTGTGTGTCTGTACACTGACATACATTCATGGTGCATTTGGCTTGACAATATCTTTAGAACAGCTGTCAGTTTTGCACAGTGCACGTCACAATTAACAATACTGTATTACGTTGCATAGTGAGGTATTACCTCTTTATTACTGCCAGGCGTCTGTTGATGGCTTTTTATGTGTACAAATGTATTCAGACATAGTTCCATTTGTCCCCACATATTTGGACATACAGTATATATAATTAAATCTCAAATAATTACATTCACTAAAACAAATATGAGACGCTATTATGTATTATAAAGGGTAGATGTCTGTCCCAATTTTTCTGGCATTACATTTTTCAGCACGTTTCTCGGTTGTGTTTGTCCCAAATTCAATAAATCCACCTTAAAAGTTTTCTCTCCAACTCCGACGCCTATTGCAACACACATTATAGAATAGGTAATAGGTAATTACAGCCACCTCGATCAACTACCCTTTTTTTTGGGGGGGGGTATTAATTGGGGCCATTACTACCAGTGGCCACTATTTGAAGAATTATAATAACCTCAGATTACAGCCGCCAATCAACCCCCAGTTTTGTAATTCTCATTAGGATGCTATTTATTACAGTTCAAAATGCAATATGCAGTTTTCTTTTATGGTTGTCCCTGTAAATTGGTAACAGAGTGTATTCTCTACATATTATCATTGCAAGTTCTTACCTCATAGGTTCAGTGAATGCCATTAAACTCGTTAAAAACTTAATGAGCCGAGGCTAGTGAATACAGTCACAGGCATAATAATGAATTAGTATCTCCCATAAGGCAGTTCGAAATACAGGGGAAAGGGAGGCGTATGAGTATAAAATCAGATAGCATGAATAATGAACACGTAAATATTATCTTTCTTGTGTGTGCAGTACAGTATATATTCTGTGTGTGTGCACAGTGTATAATTGTAACCCTGAGCGAAGGTGAAGGCTGGAAGTATGTGTGACCTCTTTACCAGCAGCTGGGAATAAGCTCTGTTCTGGTTCACATAACAAGTTACAAACCATTCAGAGGCTTTCAACCCGACATAAATTGGTTTCCGTACCTGAAAGGTAGGTTACCTGCTGGAACTGAAAGATAACTGATTCTTCCAATGTGAAATGTGGCACACCAGTGAGTGGTTCACCTCCCTTTGTGGAACAGCCTTGATTCAATTGCTTCTCAGCAAACTTTGTCACCAAGCTTCATGGAATTCCTCATGGCTTGTCGCAATAAAACATTCAGTAAAGACTTTTACTTCACACAAATGAGAATGTCGACTGCTTGGATCTCTACGAAGGACTTTTGTTGCTCAGCAAGAGCAATTGCAGACAACAGACCTCAGCAAAGGCCTCATCATCTGTCACCTACAAAATCAATGAATGGACAGTTACAACCTTAATAGTTATAGTTAAAAGGAGGCGTCATTATAGCCATGTCCCGAATTTTCCTCTGCACTTCCCAGGTCTACTTGCCTCATTTTGGGTGGTTGGTTTTTCACCTTAGAGAGTCAAAGCTGGAAACTGCAAAATTCACACTGCTTTTCACAAATCAGTTGTCACAAGACAACCAGCAACAACGGTGGAGGAAGGCAAAGATCTTAAGTATTTCTTTATTTCTCAAGATGTGGTTGTTGGTCAGTAATGAGTTACATTTTGCCAAGGCAGGGCTGAACAGCAGCAAAAATACAGACCGCTGCAGCATTCAGAGGAACGGCAGTGAAACAGTAAACTCAGTAAGTCCATTTCCATCACAAAAACAGGAACCTAAACAAAGCAAATCCACAAACTACACTTGGTGATATACACGAGTCTGCTGAGAAGCGGAATTAACTGAGGCAAACTAAGGAACTTAAATTGCAACGTTCATTCACTCCTATCTTTGGTGTACAGGTGCTCTGTGCTTTGTAATTGTCCATTCCCAACGATCTACCATCGATCGGGGTAAGGACTGACAAGGCGGCGGAAGATCTCCCCTCTAAAGTTGACATCATGGAGATAAGCAAATACACTTAATATGTGAGGAGGTTAAAAGGAATCTGGAATATTGAAATGTTGCTGCTGGCCTTTTGATAAAAATATGATTCGAAACTTATATGATCTTGGAGCATTGTTATCTGATTGCTACAGAGTCATTTTGTCAAAGCTGAGACTCCCTTTTCATGTGAGAAACTCCTCCATTTTTCAAAGATGGTCTTTGTCTTGTTAGCTCCTATTCATTCTTTTGTTCCACTTTGGGGTACCTCTTGGAAGTGGCACAGTTTTCACTCAACCTTTACCGTTTTTACCACGCTATTATTTCCCACTGCTGAGCCTGCTAGCGTTCGTCTCTCTCTCTCTCTCTCAATGTCTGCATCATGACTTTGTGTCCCTCTTATCTCTTTCTACCAGGCTTTTGTTTTTGATCATCAGATCGGTGCTTTCACTATTACTTCTTCATCACCCTAATATAATTGGTGGATGTGTCTGTATGTATTGTACATGTGTACTTGAAAATAAACAAGACATCTCATTAAGTATATGAGAAATGAGCACTAATTCAAAAGCTGTATCAAAAATAGCTGTATTTGATGTGTTTAATTGGCTACCAACAGTGTATCAATTAATGTTAACTGATATTTGTCAATGACATTCTGAACAGACCAGTGTCTATCTGGGATGAAAATATAGACTTTGTTTGATAATGCACACCATTGAAATTAAACCTCTATGGAAAACAGGGGAAAAAAAATATCTACAGTTAAGCATGGTGGAGAATGAATTATGTTGTGAGGCTTTTGCCTCTTAAACCTAAAGAAATGAATCGCAAAATTAGAGATTACCAATGTATATATTTCATTCATTCATTCATTCATTTATACATCATAATTGTCCCTCTGCGGATCATTAAAGGATCATCTTTGAGTGAAATGTGCTACCCGCAATAATATAATCTGGGTTGGATGCGTAGGTACTTGAGAACATTAATGATCACAAGCAGGAATGCAAAGCACAAAATAAATTTTGAAAAGTAAATAGTTGAATGTTTAACAAAGTCCTGCCATGGATGAAAAAAAAATGCAAGCGTTCAACAAGAACAAATGGCTATCAGTTGATTTATCATAAAGGTCAGACCATAAACCACAACTTCCCCCCCCATCTGTAACCCATGCAGCTTACCAAAGATGTCTTTTTTGCGGATTTTCCCAATTCCAGGAGCATCGTGTTCTCGTTTATTCTTAGCTTCTATTCCACTCACCAAAACTGTATTTACTGTTCATGAATTTTTCGATTAGCTTCATGTTGAAGTGTCAACTCTTCACGCTTTTAAATCAAATCTGCATACATGAAAGCTTTAGGATTGGTATTCATATCTGCTCGGCTCATGTGCACACCCTCATCATGCTGGAAACGAAACATTTTGGTTGTGAATTGTTTGTTGTGGCACCACTTTTTTGCTCTTTCCACTTGGTTTTATTTCATACGGTTTGCAGTTTTGGTTTTCTATTTTATCTGCCCTACCTGAACATTCAACGTTTAGTTTGGCAATTTACTTTGACCATTCTCCAAATGAGAGACAAAGTGTTCTTTCCCGTGACCGTAAATGTTCATTTGAAGTACTTTCGATGAAAGCATCTCTGCCATCATCAGTCACTGATGGTGCAGTGGTTCACTTCTGACTCGTGTATGGGCACGCTGGGTACAGTTGCCACTCAGTGATGATGTGAATGGTCGTCTGGCTTCTCTATATGTGCCTTGTGATTGGCTGGTGACCAATCCAGGGTGTAGGCCGCCTATCGCCCAAAGTCAGCTCGGATAAGGTCCAGGTCCCCGTGACCCTGAACAGGATAAGCAGAATAGAAAATGGATTGATAATAGTGATGATACACATTTGGCATTTATTTCAATTAATCTCAAAAGACCAGCTACACTTTATATGAAAAAAAAATTCAAAGGTGCCAAATTCCCAATAATGGTGCACACAACTGTAGAATTGTCAATAAATCTGATACAATTACTGTAATTCAAGTGTTTAATTGCCTAAATTGCACCTTCTTACGTGCGGTAGTGATTTTAGTCGCAAAACTTGACCTTGGTTTTTTTTTTTTCTTCTTTTGGTCACTCATTTGACTCCCACTAAATAAAGCAAGTGAACTGAAGCTTTCCAATGACCTTTGACAGATGATTTCCACACGGCTGGCGGCCCAGAGGCAGGAGATGAAACTTCTCGGTGACAGCAGCTATCAGAAGACCAGCACCTACATTGTACCCTGCTTCCTCTTTGTCGAGGTGAGAGATTGAAAGTGGCTCACCTTTGACCTGTTCACTCATTCACCATATGATTGTACAGTTGATCGTAATTTTCTTTTTAAGAAAAGTTTGCTGGATGCATGAAGAGAGCTGCAAAACAGTTTCCACCTGTCTTCTTAAATTTAACTCCTACGTTGCAAGAGCATGCCAGCTGGTCCTAATTAGGTATGCGTGAGGTGGGAGGGGAGATACACCACGGCTTGCTGCGGTGTTATTTAATGTTGTAAGATCATAGTGCTTTAGGAAATTACGAGAAATCATTATAATGATGAGGGTATAATTTTAACCTACATCTTATCCAACTAGAGAATAATATTAATGATTTTGTTGAACCATGTCATAACAGAAGTGCGTAATATACTGTATGTCATGGAATGTCCACTGGATTTGTCGTAATTCAGTTAAGAAATACTGGTGAATGCCAAATGTCAGGATTTAATAAGTAAGTTCCTGACTCTCTCATTCACACATAAATAAAAAGAATTTTACGCGCCTGTACGGAAATTAATGGAACTTGCAGTTTTCCCGAGACTTGTGAATGTCATTGAAATCTGTGAAAAAGATAAATCACATGCTATATATATATATTTTTTTTTTTAATTCAGGATCAAATAGAAATTAGAAATGTAATTTAATTAGAACAGTGCGTATATGACTGTATGCATGATTGGAGGTCCATCAATTAAAAAAAAAAGAGTACCTACTGTGTTGTAGGTCTTTGAAATCCATTGGCTTCACCTGTCACAAGTAAATATGTCCATACGCAAACTAGATTGAATCAAACTAATTAAGTAATTGGAAATGCTTTGCTATTGGCCAAAGTGTAGCTCATCAGTCAGTCACTTTCACAGGGAGGTGGACGCTTACCACACTGCGCTGTCGCGTAAATGGAGAGACTGAAGACCTTAGTGAAAAATGATCTGCGACATCCACAATCTCTTCATCTGATGTTCTTTTAGAGTAGATGCAGATTCATATACGTAACTGCAGTGATTGTTGGACTATAAAACGTATAGTAACCTCAAAACAATATGTTCCTTTATTGTATGTTTTCAATTTCAAACAGTGAGAGGAGTGAGGCACAATGTTTGTATAGCTGTATCACATTATATTGGATGTGAAAATGAGACTCATTTTGAAAAGTAACTCATCCACACCTGATGGACGAATGAATCATTTGCATATCAATGTTCTCTTCATTTTTTCACTTTTCTTTATTCCACCGTTTCACATGCTTTTCAAGGCGGATTAAAAACAACAATGGGCATCAGTTGGGAAAGTGACGAAATTAGCTGGCTTTTTATTCAGTCCGCTGGCTCCCATGAGATGCGATTGATTAGATGAAATTAGCCAAATTGGAAATGACCAGAAAATGACACTGATAAGTTGACTCTATTACATCTGTCACATACAGTTATTTCGAAATGATAAATGCAATATTCGATTTCTCGTCTTAATTACTTTGCTAAAGTTTGATTATAGATTTCAAGCCATTTGAAAAGATGTCTCATTAGGCCATTTAGAGGTAGTCCCATGCAGCTGGGCATTTAGAAAATTGTAGAGACAAGCTTTCTGAATGCAGCAAATGTGTTGTTTAATTGTTGTATACGTGTAAAAATGAATAAATAAATATAAGCGACTTTCTTTTTTGTCTCTATATGATGCTGCTTTGTCACAATGATTTCCATGAATGTTTCTATATGATTAGCAAAGCACTTTTCCTCTTTGCTGTCACCAAAAGCTAATGAAAAACACTCAAGGGCATCTCTAGTGATGTCATTTTTGTGCGACTCTTGAGGCATATTTTTCATTTTCATTTTAATGTTCTGGTTCCAAATTAAGACCAAAAAAAAAAAAAATAATCTAATGTGACTCTTCCACTTGGTTTAAAGGCCAAATGGGTGCCTGTACAATGATGGCAAAGAATCTTGGCTGTCATGGCAATGGTTTGCTTTTCAGATGGCTGCATCACCATGGTAACTGATGTTGAACTCCTAACTTGTTCCAGAACAGGTTTTATTTTATTATTATTATTTTTTTAAGATAACAAAACTAAAGTTGTCCTCGTTGTTATGGATATTTGGCTGTAAGGATTGTGAGGAGGCGTCTGAAGACGTTTTCAGGCATTCACTTTGATACGTTCCCAGACAAGCATCACAGATTCTCTGCAGAACGAATTGCTTTGTTGATTGCTGATCTTTATTTACCAGTAGTTAAATTAAGTAAATGGATTGTGTGCAGTGATTTCAATAATCCATTTGACTTTTTTTTTTTTTTCAACACACTGCAGGAATGTAGCCCACAAATGCTGTCTTGGGGTGAACATAGCCAGTGTAGGGGAGTTTGACAATTCAAATGCATTTCAATGAAAAACAAAAAACAAAACCCTATTAATCACTTCCTTTTGTAAGGGAAACCCCATTTGTGGCTGAATTACCTTGACGAATGTAATCCTCAACTCTTCCCACGACTTTCTTCCTTCCTCCTCTGCGTAATCTTCAAATGACCTGATGGAGAGTTTGTGGTCTCAGCTGCTTTCCCTAATTAATTGACCTAATTAGGAATGATACCCAATTAGCCTGTGCCACTGCTAACACAATCCGTGCCTGCAGGTCCTCCGAGCCAGTGCAACAATCAGCTGAAAGAGCTTTGTTCTTGATTTTGCATTTCAGTATTGTGCCCGACAATGTAAAGTTAAATTATTTAAAGCTTAAGGTGTAAGAACTCGATAGAAAGGTTTGGGTATTGAAATAAATATAACTGCAGCTTACATTGCAACAAGAAAGCTGAGATGCCCACAAAGGGGGAGAGAATTAAACTGATTAGTATATGAAATACAGTTTTGTGACTGTTCAATTTCTGATTTGGTCGACTTTCATAACCAAATTTCCCATTTAGATCAATTACAATTCTAAATAATTTAGTACAGACTCCAAACTGTCAACATCATAAAATTATTAATTGTACAAGTCATGTGTTAACTAAAATTCAATTTTTTTTTAAACAGTGTTGAAAGCAGATGTTAACTAGTCTGATATATATTCACGCTATTTTAAAATACATATACATAACACTTTCCCATTTGATTACAAGTGACAAGCATATAGAAACTCAGTGCTCCTTCATGTCACCACCAAAAACAAACAGATGGATTAAAATACTATACAAAATATCCCACTCCAAGTCCTATGTTAAGAAAAACTTGGTTAATACCGACTCTGCTTCCTATCAAGTCATCAGGAAAGGGAAGGAATAACAGGTCAAATCCATCCATCCATCTCTACGCGGGTGCGCTGGAGCCTATCCCGGCTGACTTCGGGCGAGGTGGGGCACGCCCTGGACAGAAAATCGTACAAAATAAAAGCGTTAACAGAACCAAGTCGTCTTGATCGTGATGCCAAAATGCACGGTCCTTTGCATTCCAATATGTATGACATTGAAGGCATATCCTTCATGAAAATTAGGGATGTAACAATATTCACGATGCCGCGATATCGCAAAATTAAAAGTGCCTCGATATCGTTGTGGTCTTGTCTCGGTATAAAATAATGAGCCGTAGTTTTGAGTCGATGATACGCAGCCACACCACAGTATAAACACACCCGATTGGACGCATAATCCGTGTGACCGTGTGGGTACGTCACAAAAAATACACTAATTGGCTGACTTGCTCACGTGACCAAAAGGCTGCGTTGGGAGGGATGCAGAAACAACTCGGTGCCCCGAGTCCCTCCCAAGGCTACAGCGTAGCCGCTATGCCGGTCTGAGCTGGCCGCCACCATCGCTCCCCTTCGAAAAGATGATCTGCTGAATTATTTAAGCATATTGCAATAGTGGCATTCTTTAGTGGTACACAACTGAGTGTTTATCTCAAGTCGAAAGTCGTGGGTGAAAGAACATCACAGGGAGAGAGAATGCCGATTCCGAGTCCCCATTATAACATATCCCTCTGCCAATACGTTACAGTAGTCCCAAAAATGAAATAATTAAAAAGGTCCACTACATACAAATACAAATTTCAATGTAAAAATAAATCTGACATACTTCCCTCTCTTCAAATAAAATGTCCATATTTCAAATTAAAACATATTATAGAGGCTGCTCAGAAAAATAAATCATCCTACAATATTACTAAGCAGAGGAAAAGAAACTAAGGATTGTTATGCCTTTAAGAGTGCTCCTCACTTAATGACTTCACTTGAATTTTCGGACTCAAGCAAAGAAATCACTGTTCGTAGGCAGTATCTGATTTCTAATATCCATCCATTTTCTGAGCCTCTTCTCCTCACTAGGGTCTCGGGCGTGCTGGAGCCTATCCCAGCTGTCATCGGGCAGGAGGCGGGGTACACCCTGAACTGGTTGCCAGCCAATCGCAGGGAACATAGAAACAAACAACCATTCGCACTCACAGTCATGCCTACGGGGAATTTAGAGTCTCCAATTCATGCATGTTTTTGGGATGTGGGAGGAAACCGGTGTGCCCGGAGAAAACCCACGCAGGCACGGGGAGAACATGCAAACTCCACACAGGCGGGGACGGGGATTGAACCCCGCACCTCAGAACTGTGAGGCTGACGCTCTAACCAGTTGGCCACCGTGCCGCCGATTTCTAATATAATAAATAAAAAATATGACAATACAGTAACTACTAAACTACAACTCCAATTCCAATGAAGTTGGGATATTGTGTTAAACATAAATAAAAACAGAATACAATGATTTGCAAATCATGTTCAACCTATATTTAATTGAATACACTACAAAGACAAGATATTTCATGTTCAAACTGATAAACTTGATTGTTTTTAGCAAATAATAATTCACTTAGAATTTTATGGCTGCAACACATTCCAGAAAAGCTGGGACAGGTGGCAAGTTGAGGAATGCTCATCAAACACCTGTTTGGAACATCCCACAGGTGAACAGGCTCATTGGGAACAGGTGGGTGCCATGATTGGGTAGAAAAGGAGCTTCCCTGAATTGCTCAGTCATTCACAAGCAAAGATGGGGCGAGGTTCACCTCTTTGTGAACAAGTGCGTGAGAAAATAGTCGAACAGTTTAAGGACAATGTTCCTCAACGTACAATTGCAAGGAATTTAGGGATGTCATCATCTACGCTCCATAATATCATCAAAAGGTTCAGAGAAACTGGAGAAATCACTGCATGTAAGCGGCAAGGCCGAAAACCAACATTGAATGCCCGTGACCTTCGCTCCCTCAAGCGGCTCTGCATAAAAAAACCCGACATCAATGTGTAAAGGATATCACCACACGGTCTCAGGAACACTGCAGAAAACCAATGTCAGTAAATACAGTTCGGCGCTACATCCGTAAGTACAACTTGAAACTCTACTAGGCAAGGCAAAAGCCATTTATCAACAACACCCAGAAACGTCGCTGGCTTCTCTGGGCCCGAGCTCATCTAAGATTGACTGACGCAAAGTGGAAAAGTGTTCTGTGGTCCGACAAGTCCGCATTTCAAATTGTTTTTGGAAATTGTCGACGTCGTGTCCTCCTGGCCAAAGAGGAAAAGAACCATCCGGACTGTTATGGACGCAAAGTTCAAAAGCCAGCATCTGTGATGGTATGGGGCTGTGTTAGTGCCAATGGCATGGGTAACTTGCACATCTGTGAAGGCACCATTAATGCTGAAAGGTACATACAGGTTTTGGAGAAACATATGCTGCCGTCCAAGCAACGTCTTTTTCATGGACGCCCCTGCTTATTTCAGCAAGACAATGCCAAACCACATTCTGCACGTGTTACAACAGCGTGGCTTTGTAGTAAAAGAGCGTGGGTACGAGACTGGCCTACTTGCAGTCCAGACCTGTCTCCCATTGAAAATGTGTGGCGCATTATGAAGCGTAAAACACGACAACGGAGACCCCGGACTGTTGAACAGCTGAAGCTGTACATCGAGCAAGAATGAGAAAGAATCCCTCCTACAAAGCTTCAACAATTAGTGTCCTCAGTTCCCAAACGTTTATTGAATGTTGTTAAAAGAAAAGGTGAAAAGGTAGCACAGTGGTAAACATGACCCTGTCCCAGCTTTTTTGGAACGTGTTGCAATCATAAAATTCTAAGTTAATGATGATTTCCTAAAAACAATAAAGTTTATCAGTTTGAACATGAAATATCTTGTCTTTGTATTGTATTCAATTAAATATAGGTCGAACATGATTTGCAAATCATTGTATTCTGTTTCTATTTATGTTTAACACAACCTCCCAACTTCATTGAAATTGGGGTTGTACTAAACTAAACTACTAAAGTCTATGGCAAGAGTCAAGAAGAAGAGCAAGAAAAAGAGCTTTTTTCCAGTTCACCTGCTTTCGCCTCTTTGCCCCTTTTGAGTAAGTACAATAATTATCATACCGTGAGATTAATACTGTGATAAAACCGAACCGTGAGATATAGATAGCGTTACAACCCGACTGAAATTTAAGCTTGAATGTGCTTGCACCTGTTTCACTGTATGTCTCTGTCTTCGTAGCGCTGCATCCAGCGCATGATAGCCTCAATATTGTGCAACATGACAAACCTTTTGTTGCAGCTGCACAAATATCCCACAATCCCCCAGGTTCAGCCAGCATCTTAAGCTTGCTTTTATTTCCCTCCTTGTTCGCTCACATTGGCCTATTCTTGACATCATTTGGAGATAAAAGGATTTTCCAAGCTTTTTTTGTAACACTTTGATGATGCACCTCTCAGCTCAGCCATTATTTTCTTTGAAAGCCTCTCAACCTCTCCCCAGTCAGTTTTCCCCCCCGACACAACACGTTGGAGATCCATCAAGTGTGTTTGCTCTCCAGCACCCATCGCACACCCATTGCAGCTCTCCATTACGGCCCCGTTGCCTTCCCTCCTGACTAATAAAGGTTGTGCCCGTGCAGACCTCTCTCCACCCTCGCGCTTCCTTTCTCGCTGCATAATATTTTCATTTTCCCCTTTGACATGTCTTGACATGACATCCTCTCCCGCGACCCAACAGACCTTGTCCTTCCTTGAATCTTGTCATGATGCCCACCTCATGTAACACACAGCAGTTTGTTATGAGAATCTTTTTTGCCATGAAAATGAGATCCGGAGAGTTTTTTTTTTTTTCTTCTCTCCATTCTGCACCCATGTTAATGTTCCTATTGAAGCAACGGGCTATAACATAGCTCCCCCCGCAGGGCGCTCACTCCTTTGTTGTTACATTACCATCTCATTACCTATTTCCCATTCCTCTTCCTTTAGTGCAATGTTGCCGCTGACTCTCTCACTTTTCACTAGTTTCCTACTGTGAATCTTTTCACAATCTGCTGTCTGCTGCCCTCCATTTCTTTATATCTATGTGTTGACGGCTTTGTTCCTTATCGTTTCTTGCCTCAAGGCCGGTCTGCCGCTATCTTAGATAGTACATTCTAGCTTGTGCTTAAACTTTCCAAGTTTGAAGTCTCTACTTCATTCATTATTCTTCTCTGAATCATCATTTTCTTTCCGTTTGCTTATTCTTGTTGAGTGGAATGTGAGAGCCTGCCTTTTCCCTTTCCTTTTGCGCTCCCAAAGAGGATGAATATTTTCTGCCATTATTAAAATTCAAAAATCCTTTTTAAATCTGATGGACTCCATATTGAATTCGATGCCTCGGTATTAAGCACACAAGAGAGTGCAGACCTCCGCCAATAATGTGCATTTCAACGCAAATATTTCCTAACAACGAAGTTGAGCCGTTGAAACTAAACTATTCACTGTACAGGGAATTTTTCATAATACTCCTAATGGCCATATGATTGTAAAAAGAGGTTAAGCAGATAGTAAAACAAAATTAAAAGAAAGTGACTACTAAAGTACATGACCTATTCTACTGCCCACACTGCTTGAATAATGTTCCATTTGCGCTATGAAATATTTTTCCATACAACTGTGGCTGTGGATCAGTTGGTAGAGCCAGTCATTCAGCGACCGAAGGGTCGACGGTTCAAATCCAGGCATAAAATCGGTCTGCAGTGCAAAAAAAAAAAAAAAAAAGGTTGAGGAATGCTGTTCTGTGCTGCAAAAATATCAATGACATCATTAAATAATCGACTTTCATCGCATTGTAGTAGAGTAGAAAGACATTTGGCGTTCAAGCCCTAGTATACAGTGTGAATTTAAAATGAATCCTAACAAGGCAATTGCACTACAGTATTGAGGCATTGCTGTACTGTTACCGATGACGTCTTCAAGTCCTGCTTTTTGTCTTTGCCTTTTTTTTTTTTTTTTACTGATCATCATCTGTTAGACCCCCGGTGAGTCGTCGGCATGCAGACACAAGGTGTGCCGGTGTGTTGAGCGTCGTTCTCCTATTACCGTAGTGAATTCAGCAGAGCACTGACTGCACCAATTATAAATAGCATCCTATTTATCCGTCTGCATCAGGCCCACAGCTCCCAACAACAAAACATCTTCCTTTCCGTTTGCATTCACGCTCTTCATCCGCATTCTTTGCCCCGAATGACTGTGCCGCCGTACATCTTTTGCCTCCAGGCAACGCTTTTGTTGCGCGTGTTTGCTCTTTTCCAAATAAAAATCGTTTGTTCCACACTGCTTTGCTCTTGCATAACACACCCCCAAACAAATTTAAACTCACAATTTTTCCATGTGTGAGGACCAGATACACTCATTAACGAAGCTCCTTCTGGCACATTAGTACTACACTATATACCGAACTATAAGAAGACTAAATGTTGCAGCTGTAACCTCCCCAAAGTACAATTCATACCAATATGAATGAGACAGAAGAGGCACGTGTGGCAGCTGCACACTTTTGTATTAAATATATATTCACGATTAATCTCCGGAGCGCGTTTTCATGCTCATTTAATTGAAAATTTCACACAGTGTTCAGGCTCCCTTTTCAATCTGCGCGTTCACATGGATTATTATATGAAAACCCTCCACACGTGGGCAAAGATACTGTCAGCGATCATCCCCTCATTATTTCCATGAATAGCACCTGCCTGATATTCGGTTGCGCTGGGATTTCCCGCTTGTTGAAAGGATAGTGGAGACGCCTGTTAGCTGCCGGCGTCCCACCTGTTACCACTTTAGATTGATGGGAGGCGGAGCCATATAATAATATGCAGCTCCTTTTTACCGCTGAATATGCAATGAAGTCTGTACTGCAAAGTCAGCTGCTTATTGTCTTAACATAAAGAGATTCAAATAGGAAGAAGCATCAGTCTCAGCCCTGCATGTCATAACCATGTCTGGCACTTTAATGGTGAGTAGCCTTTTTTCCTGTGCCTAACTTCTTTTTACACTTAAGCGAAATGCTTGACGTCTTAATGCAAGGTGACTTATTCAAATGTGAAAATATGACTTCAAACGTTTGCACCTGGAACAAATAAGAATACAGCAACAGCAAATAATATTTAGAATGAAGGAATGTTTGCATTGCAAAAGCAAAAACCAAACCAAACCGAAGGCAATCATTTTGGCTTTGGGTTCTTGCCTTCCTTTATGTTAAGAATGTGATTGTTAAATTATTTCAAATGTGTTGCCTCCTGGCCTTTCTTGATGATAAATCGTCTATAATGTCCTTGTATGAGATCTTCCCTCCCTTATTACAAGAATCTGCCTCTGCTCCCCGCCCTGCATCTCTTCTACAGAGGGCGACTCACTCCTCAAGGAGACGCAAATTCCCCATACAAACGCTAATGATCCGAGTACACCATAGAAAACCATTTCACGTAGCGGTTTTTAAATTTGGTATGATTATTATTATTTTTGGGGGCATGTTTCAGCCCTGTGCGGCCGGACATAACGCACCCGCCAGAAACAGCCACTGTTTATTTGGGGAAAACCGTTTTGCAGTGGGTGAAACGGTGGATAGCACATCTGCCTCACAGTTCTGAGGACCGGGGTTCAAATCCCGGCCCCGCCTGTGTGGAGTTTGCATCTTCTGCCCGTGCCTGCGTGGCTTTTCTCCGGGCACTCCGGTTTCCTCCCACATCCCAAAAACATGCGTGGTAGGTTGATTGAGGACTCTAAATTGCCCTTAGGTGTGAATGTGTGCGCGAACGGTTGTTTGTTTCTATGTGCCCTGCGATTGGCTGGCGATCGGTTCAGGGTGTACCCCGCCTGGGTGGGATAAGCCCGCGACCCCCTTGAGGATAAGTGGAACGGTAGATGAATGAATGAATGAATGTTTTGCACTGCCAACAAATTTAGAGTCCAACTTAAAGTCAATATAAGATTACAAATGGACGTTTTTACAGCAATATGAGCATTAGGGTGTGTGCTATAATATTTTTGCATGAAATCCAAGTAAATTCTCAGAACAGATCAAATGATTGAGGAACAGGAAACAAAATGGTGGGCATGTAAATGCGTGGTGTGCAGAAACAAATAAGGTGGAAGACTGTGAAGATGCTTGATCCTCTTCCTCACCCTTGTTCCCACTTTGTACGTTACCTTTCTCTCCACTTCAGCCTCCTCCTCATGCTGCAAATTTGCATTCATTTTTCCTCTTTAGTTTCCTCTCATTAAACGTGCCCCCCTCCTCGCTCATCTATTTTGTTCTCACTTTGTGCATTGCGTTGTAATGCAGCTTGGGGACAGTAGGAGGCGCGCTAACCACGACGATGTGCTCCTTGGAGTAGTTGTGTCTATGCATTTATCAACCGCCTGCAAATGAGAGATGAAGATATAAAATCAGTTTGAAGTAGCTGTCATGCAGACTTCTCGTAAGAGCTTTTCTTCCTGCGACGAGCACTGGAAGCTCGGTCTTGAAATGATGTTGCAGGTTAGGAGCTGAGTGAAATCAGGTATATAAACCTATCTCGACCTTCATTGGATGATAATAGTGCACCAAGACAGAAAAAGAACATAGAGGAGTGAAATATGAAGTATGTCGCAATATATAGCTAAACGGTGTATAGAGTGGAACCTCTGAGGTCCAGCACCAACTCTTCTCTCCCATTTGCTTGTTTGGAAACAAACAAACAAGCATTGTAACATTCTTAACTTTCATACAATTGGAAAATTAATTAACCAATGTGAAGAAGAAGAGGTAAAAATAGTTTCATGTTGCAGGTTATGAAAACAATTACATATTTTGACATTTTGGGCAATGCCAAGTGGTTAGTTAGCACTTCAGCCGCGCAGTTCAGTTCACAATTTGCTGGCGTCTACCACTTCCATATCCCACTTCTTGGCAAAAGTCAGCTGGGAAAAAATGTCACATCTCACCGGCGACCCTGAGAAGGAACAGAAAAGAGATGGATGCACGGTTAATGTCGTAATTTTCGCTCACTCAAAACCGTGTCAGGTGCTTGTGAGCAAAGTAGAGCACCTCATCCCGAGCGTTGTGGCGTTTTTGTTGTTTTATCCCTCAGCAGGGAGCTGTCCTCTTAACACCAGCACCCACGTACAGCTCCTCCACCAGCTCCTCGCCCTCTGTGAGCATGTTGACTCTTGTGCCATCTGGCTCCAGAGACGAGACATGCAGCCTTGTGCACGCTCACACGTTTTGGCCCCAAGAGACATCGGTCCCATAGCACACTATTATTGCCATATTTTGTTTTACACCCGTGCAGTTAAAAGGCTTTCAAGAGGGATGGGAGTCTTCCCCGTCGCCCCCCGGCCCCCTGTCACAGCAGTCGCTTTGATTCCTTTGCTTTTCGCCGCTTTTGAAGTTGAGCGGTATGTTCATTAAAGCTTAATTGCATGGTCTGATAAATCCTTTTTAGTTCACTAGCCCAGTCAAAGGGGGTGGGGGTCATGCTCCATAATCATCTTTACATCATCTGGTCTGACGGAAGCTACCTGAAAGATGACAAATTCCAATGTTTTGCTCTAGTTCTGTAAATTGTTTCACCATTTCCAATACGTAGTTTGTTTTAGCAAGTGTGTACAGTTGAAGATGTCAAGCGCCATCGAGACAAAAACAGAGCCACGCCAACTAGCACGCTCACCTGTATGATCCAACGCAGCATAGGACACGAATCAATCTGATTTGTTGAAGGATCTCTGGCAAAGCCGGTGCGTCGCCACTGTCCTGCATCGCGGGTCCGCCGTCCGTGACAACTGCCTCTTGTCCAAGCAACCGTGCGCGCTTGCAACACTATTGACGGTGTTAAATATTTTTGGTGGACACAGATTTTAGTAACGCCACATGCACTTCAAACAAGCTGTCAACGGTTCTTTTGAAGAAAAAAGAAATTGCTGTTGTTTGTGTACGTTTGAGACAGGCCGCTCTTCAGTTCCCAGCATGCGTTGCTAAACTTTTTACGTCATAAGAACATTAATCATTATCATTTAAATGTATCTATCTTACCAGTAGTTTGTTGAATGTGTGTCTGAATTAATTGTCGGGTTAAATTTCTGTTGCACGTTGTGAAAATGAAAGTGTGACTCGTGAGATGCAGTAAGATCCCGGTCAGTTCCGTTTGATGCTAAGCAAAGTTAAGTGTGCTTCACCAGGACATGCGAGCATGCTCCTCTGTTTACTTGAGCGACTCACCAGTGTCACAAATTCAATCATGGTTGACAGCATCCTCATATTCATATATTTTTTTTTACATTCTTTATATTCACCACTAAGCGATGTCTCCCATCTAGTGGTGAATGGTGTTATTGCAACTTAAAACTGATAAGGTATTAATCAAGGGGCCACTCCGAGTGTGGGCTTGAGCCACATGTGGCCCGCAGGCCACCAGTTTGCCATCCCTGATGTAGATGTATAAAAGATGGAGTTGGGTCCACTAGCCTTTACTATCGGTGATATATATTTTTTTTTTTTAATTTTTTTTTTTAAATACAGAAATCACTCATCTTGAGTGTTGCACTTGAGCGGTGCACAATTTTGGACTTTGTTGAACGATTGGACATGTCTGACTTATTATTATGAGGGTGATATCCAACTGTTGAATCTCCTCAGATGAAAATTGAGTTAGTCTTTGATATGACACAGCCAATCATGAGTTCTTTCATCTTTCAAGATGATCTTCTGAACCACTTAAATTTTCATCCACACTGCTCTATAAACCTGAGACTGTTCTAAATATTAGTTGAATGGAAACGGAGGTATCAGCATACCACAACCATTTGATTGAGAGATGTACTATGTGTATAATATGACATATTGGAAGGATTATTTATTTTCAATTATTTGTCAGAATAATTGTATTTTTCCTATGCTGAATCTGAAAACACATGATTAAATATTTCATATTATCTGGCTAATAACTGTAGGATCAATGATTTAATTTGACTATAATGAGAGTGAAATGGTCAGGCAAAGCACATTTTGTGGACAATAAGTATGAAGTGCAATAGAACATCTACAATTGGATTTACCGGAGACAAATTCCTTGTGTTTTTTTTTTTTTTTTTGGACATACTTGGCAAATAAAGATGATTCTGATTTACCTTGCGTGTCTAAGTGCCCACAGGTTAACGTTAAATGCATGTCAACTTAATGTTACTCCGCTGGTTGCTGTCGGCAATTGTCTTCTTGATTTAATATTGTGTGCACCTGAAATGTACCCCACACGTGTTAAAGCCATATTTAATGCTCAAAGTTTTTGCTGTAGGTTTTTGGGGGGTTATTTTCTGCCAGTGTTTTGTTTGGGTAGATGAAGCGTAGAATATGTTTGTTCGTCTACATGAGCAGATGTCTGATTCATATCCGATTTTTGGGAAGAGGTCTTACTCTGATTTGAAATGTCGTGCAGTGTGGTTCTGCATGTTTTCTCTCTATGTGTGGCCCAACGTCAGCAACTACTTTGGCTGCTAAGGTCAATGGAATCTTAAAGCTAATGCTCACTGACCTGAGGTCCTGGGTGACATCATGACATGAAAATTTGGAGTAGAAAACTCCAGGTTTTGTGCGACTTTAGAGGCTCATTTTCTGTCAAATCCCTGGCGATGTGCATGATGTGCATAAACTTCTTTAGTTTAAAGAGTATTTAGGGTGACAAGCAACTGTAAGCAGGTGTTTTGTGTGATTTCAAGAATTTTGCCCTTTCCCTTGACACTTTGAGGTTGCACCCTTTTCACAAACCGAGTTGAACTAATAAAAGACGCAGAGAATTCTGACAGCCCGTCTTGACCCTTTTCGACCTGGCCGGAGTTTGTCAGCAGTTGCTTTGTGTTCTTACTGCTTTAAGAATTACTTTTATGCAAATGCAAGTCCTCGGTGACTCGACGGAAATGAGAAATCATTAGCGTGACCTCTATGAATATTCAGACAGGTCTGCATACAAGAAGTCGGCTATTTGTTCAAGTGGAGGTGAAACGGTCTGAGCTGTTGGACTGACAGTATAGTCAATTAGATCAGTCAGCTGTTACGCTTATGAAATGTAATACCAGATGCTAAACGACATGCCAAACCTCCCCTTGGAAGGTCGTCCTGATGAAACAATGTAAATCTCCCTTTCACCCGTCACTCCTACCACCGTAGACCTCGCTCTCTCGCCATCCCTCCCGCGCGCCTTCTGTGGTTCAGCAAAGACCGATGACGACGGTTCAACGGCGGCGTGTGTCAGAGTTCCTCCTCAGCCGAAGGAATGCACCCACATGCCCACCGACATGCTCTCACACTGCAAACATAAACACACACACACACACACTCCCACGCAGTCGACACACACGGAACTCATGTTGAAGCCGACAAACATGGGAAATGGCCGTGGAAAGAGCTGCTTGATATTGTTGGCCGATATATACACACGGGGTTGGGGGGGGGGGGGGGGGGGGAAGAAGCCGGGGGTGTTTGTAGGATTTGCCAGCATGTTCAGAGAAGTGTGTGGGTGCTCCCATCCTTCGTGATTACTCATTTTGAAGCAATAATTTGGAGTATTTTTTTTTACCAGGGTATTGTAGTATTTTAATTACTACTAGAAAATCATGTTCATGGTGTGTCTGCTTGAACTATGAAAGGGGAAAAGCATTTCTGACATTGCCATAGTAACCCAGGGTCACCTACTAGTTTGGCGGACGCCTTTTATGTTAGGTTAGTGCTCACACAAGCGCTAGCATTACTACTCCAATGCTAATGTTCAAGAAACGGCACTTTGGGAACTAGTGAACAATTCTTCAGAAAAAGAGACTTTAAGCTGTTTAATGCCACTCCCAGTTGAAGATTACTGTCAAACTAAACATAAAACTAGGAGAATTACAAATTGTGTATTGAAAGCAATTGTAACGCTAACACATTATGGGAAACAAATATATATAAACATATATATAAAAACCTTTCAGCAATTGATATTTCTTTTGTAGTGTTCCTCCTATGTAAAAAGAGCATTCAGTAAGGAGGGAATCAGGTCAGCATGGCACTTCCATATTAAGGCTGAGTGAGTGTTAAGTGCAGCAGGTCCCTTCATCTCCATAATGAATGAGGTGGTAGCTTTGATGGAGGCTTGAAATCACTCGGAATTAATACAAAAGTACAAAATCGGCACAAACGTGCATCCTGTATTCACTTAAATGCCAATGAAGTTTCCTATTTCTTTTGATAATATATTTCGAATTTTGCAACATCAAACATTGAGAAGTGGCATGCAGCCTTGAAATACATGTTTGCCATGATAGCTGCAATTCATTCACTGTCTCAAGAAGAGGAATTCTCTTCTTCTGCACTAATATATAATGTAAAATGCTTTTGACATGCTAACCGTTAGCTTTGATAGTCACGGTTTTAGAAAACTTTAAGCAACGGATATTTAAACATACAATGTGGTGAAACACATGTTGAAAGATAATGTAACAATGCTCACTGGCACATATTCTTTATCCTCTACGAAAAATGACAAATATTGCAGTAGCTTACTGAGTCACTTACAGTAGTAGTAGTAGAAGTACTATTCTTTGTTTCTGCCCGCATGACTGTGTTATACTGCCTGCCGGTGGCCAAGGCAGGCACACCAGAAGGAGCAGCACAATGAAATGAATAGCAACATCAAATCAAACTGTTTAATTCTGAGTTACGAGCGTGCTCACGGAACGAATTAAACTTGAAATTCACTGTTTTAATAATAAAATACTCATTCAATATTCGTAATTACTTGAATTTAATTATCAAGCAATTATTCAATTAAAATGCTGACATGTATTGTCAAATATTATTTACAATTAATCAACTAACCGATAATTTGATAAGATGAACAAATATGATACATACAGTTACCAATTTTAGGGGGAAGTTTAGCCACATAAATGTAAAAATAAAAATTTAAAATGGAACAGGACTTGCTAATATAAATGCATGTGTGACGCATGGGCAATACTTTGCCCACCTCTGCCCTTAACCACTTTGTGGTCCATAAACACATTATCTCGCAGTACATTTTGTTCATTGAATATGTATTCATGGTATAAGGTCAGTGTTTCTCAACCTATTGCTCTTGTAGCTAACACTACTTTTGCAGATTATGAACAGGCAGACAAATCTGCACGTACGAAATTAGAACACTTGTCTGTGTACAGGAATTAGTGTGCTGGTAAGAATTGGAGTGCCAATGAATATTTAGCACATCTTGTTTTGCTTTTGTGAGTTTTCCATGTTCTGCATTCTCTTATGTCAATCTTGATTTTATGCGTCATGTGACTATTGTCAAATGTCATATTTCATACTTGAGGGCATGTGCGTTTTCATAATGTGGAGCTGGTCTTTTCTAAAAGCAGGGTTCAAGCGCGGCTTAATAATAGGTTGGGTTACGCCAAAAGGTCACGTAAGCGTGTCATCTGGCCGACCCTTTGCCGAAAGATGCTTTCCGTCTGCGTCTTCCTTCGTCGCTGCTCTAATTCACGCCATCTGTGCCTCATCCCCCTCTTCCTCTCCTGTCCTCCTCCTCTCCCAAAAAGTGTTTTCTCCTCCTCGTGAATGTGTTTCTCTGGCCGCTCACGCTGCTGAAGGCATCTATCGCTCGCTCTGCGGCTCTCATCACCGCTCGTCGATACGTACTTCTCCTGATTTGTACTTCTCTTCCTCGCTCGCTCCCTCCCGCCCCCCTCCTCCTCTCCCCTCGCTTATCTCGCCAACGCACACTTGATTCATTTGACACATCACGGATGAATCCGTCATTTTTGCTCGGTTGAGGATTTTAAGGGTGTATGTTTCACTTTTTGAGCGGCTCCAACCCTTAAAGCTGGGACCCAATATGTTTTATTTCCAGCTGGTCATCATGGCAGGGACCGTGTTGTTGGCGTACTACTTTGAGTACACGGACACCTTCCCCGTGCACATCCAGGGCTTCTTCTGCTTCGACAAAGCGTACTCCAAGCCGTACCCGGGACCTGAGGACTACAGCAAGGCGCCGCCCGTCCTCGTCTACTCCCTCGTTACCGCCATCCCCACTGTGACGGTGAGTCAGTAACCATCAGTAAAGATGCGACGCTTCCACAGGTGTTCAAAATGTATGAGACGGGCACACACACACATACTTAGTTCCCCTGATGCACATGGCACTCGTGGTTTGAAAGAGGAGAGATGTGTGTAGGTGTTTGTCCTCGTGGTCTCGCTTGGCTGTTTGTGTATGCATGCGTGCCGTGACTTAACCATGGCAACCGGCACTAAATTTGTCCTCCACAGCGTCGTCCGAGAAAATTCACAGTGTGCATGCAGAGTTTCTGTTCACGGCTTTATCACAGAATTAGCTATTACTTGAATTGTTCTGTTTTTTTCCCCCCACTGTGACTTACTGAAAACTTGAAAATGACTACATTGGAGCCTCCAAAGTCAAACTCAATCCGTTCTGTGACACTCGGCCACCTTCCATTTTGTCTGCCAGAACTTTAAACCTTGTGCATCAACTGGACGTATTGCTTTGCTTGTGGTTACGTGTATCATATCATATTTGCATAAATACATGTATTGAACTTTAGTCTCAAGACACCAGCCATGAAGAAAACCAAATTTGAGCAATTTGGGCTTCAAAACAATCATGTCATCAAACCATTCATAATCGTTAGTGTAGCATACACAGGAAGTCAGCTATCCTGTTTTCCTCTTTGGTCACGTGACATTCCACATATAGCGGATTGTTCTACAATATTAAGCAGAGTTTATCTAGTCTTCCATTAAGATGTAAAAACACTCTGATAATGGACTACATTCCTCATTATTAGGCACAAAGCGTCACACAAGTAACCATCTGATCATTTTCTGTACCGCCTTTTCGACCTTTTGATCACAAGTTGATCATCTGTGTACTCGATATTTACACAGGGGCCCCTAGTGTTTGGACTGAGACACCACATAACTGAGGCTACATTTTAATGTTCCTGTAAAGTGAAAGTAAATGGAAAAAAAACGCCAAATTTGAATAATTAAAAAAATAATAATAATAAATCACCATGTAGTGAAGTATATGAAATGAGGCTTCAAAATCATGAGGAATCTAGCCGTTGTTTTCCATTCTAAAACGCTGTTGGTATGTCCGCTGAATGCGCTGAAACCACGCCCTACTAACCTGTCAACTGTCAATCAAACACCCTTACATCTAGCATCTTTCTTATGCCTGCACATCCCGACATGTTTGGGCCGTGAAAATATATCCGTTTAAAGCCTCCGGTGGCTGGAATAGATCCCACCGGGTCGTCGCGGGGCTTTCCATGCCACAACAAGAGGCGTTAGCCACCAGGTAGCTCGTGGGCTAACAGGCTTCTGGATGCCGAAGACCAGCGGAGGGGTCGTCCAATATGCCTCCTCGCTCGATGTTGTTTAGGTGTGTGGGTCCACATAACAGAGACGCTTGTGGGAAAGTTCACCGTTTAATAAACACAACGACACATTCAGCCTGTGGCTTACATTACAAGACAACAATTCCTGCTAGTTATAGTTCCACAATGCCTTACATTCCAACATATTACTGAAGCCCGAATAACACAAAATACATTTGAGCCTTTTTTCACTATTTACAACTGTTCTGTCTCTATCCCCCTGCGGACAGCGGGCAATTACTGTCACAGTACAAAAAGCCAAATGAAACGCACGCATGCGGACTTAACCCTTCGATGCTGGCTGAAATAAGGTCGAGTGAGGTGATTTTGACAAAATTTTTATAGCTAATTGAAGGCATATTTTTTTCCTGCAAATATTGCCGTCTAACAAGTGAGGCTGGACTATATTGATTAATCATAACAGAATTGTCCTTTCTTGGTCATGCCTTTTACTGTCATAATTCATGTATTTGTTTGCAAGCAATAAATCACGAGAAAATATACACGTTATCAATACTCAATTAAAAATGAATCCAAAGTGTAGTTACACTTTCTTGGCTAAGCGCAGGCATATTATTAATAATGAAACATCTGCACATCCTCATCAAGGCTGTCTCCATGTCTGCCGTGTCCCCGTGGGCTTGTTGTCTCTTTGATGTCCTACAGTAAAGTGGCGTTACGACACGGTTGCCTCTGCGTGACATAACAGCACATTACACACACACACTCGTGCAGGCGTGCGCATGCACACACAAACGCACAGACTTCCACGAACACACACACACACACTCAAACAGATCACACGCAAGTGAGCCTACTCATTTCGTTTGGCGCTGTACTTGGTAAAGTAAAGCATTGCTATCAAAGCTGTATGCACAAAAGTCTTGGGACACACCTATTAAATACATTGGGCCCATTCAGTCAAGCTAACATAGTTTCCTTTTACATTTTGGACTTTGCGTGGGAACAGTTCTGGGATGGCCCTTTACTGCACGACGCAAGCACGGTTCGAAAATGGAATGCGTGGTTGAGTTTGGTGTGGAAGAGCTTGACTGGAGCGCTGACCTCAACCCCATCGAACACCTTTTGGGATGAACAGACTGTTAGGTCGGCATTATTTCAGCCATTTTCTTCCTGGAGGAATAACAACCACGTTCCAATACTTTTGTCCATGGCTTTTCTAAGTTGATCGTTACTCTAATTCTCAATCAGTCAGTTAGCACAATGAGCGTCAAAGTGCTTTGTCACAGGAATGACAGTAAGCACAAAGCCCTCCTGTCATCTGTGTCACTCCCCCTTTTGTTTACATTTAAGATCGCAGTTTAGGCTCTGCTGAAATGTCCAGAATAGTTTTGGAACACACAGATGGCAAGTTTGACGGCGTGTTTATGTGAGCCGAGCTTGCAGTCGATTAGCGGGGGGCTGCAGGCGCGAGGCTATGTGAGGTTCTCAGAGTGGGAGCGGAGTGGCATGATTTTGCCTGGAGTGTGAAGTGTTTTTTTTTGTTTTTTTTTCTCTCTCTCAAAGTCAGAGCATCTGTGTTCACTCTTGGTTCAGGAAAAAAGCGCACCATCCCACAAGTCTGTGTGTTCAAACATTGGGGGGGGGGAAGGAGGTTTCACTTCTCTTTCAAATCTGACTCAGACTTTGTTACGAACAGCATAAGGACATATTCCTCCACTGACATCAACCAACTTCATCTTCAAAATTGCCTTTTGAAACTCACTGGTGAGCCCTCCCGTACACCCACGTGCAGGGTGAACATACAGATAGATGTTCGTGCCAATCATTTGCGTTTTGTAATAATAATAAAATCATCATTTTAACTGTCAGCAAGGCTGTTGCGTGTTGAGATGATTACATTCAGACAGATATCGGTCGATGTATCCATCCATTTTCTATCGCCTTTGTCCTTATTTGGGTCAGGGGTGAACTGGAGCCTGTCCCAGCTGATTTAGGTTGAGAGGCGAGGTACACCCGGGGGCTGATTGCCAGCCAATCACAGGGCACATATAGATAACTAACCGTTCACACTTATGTTGAATTTAGAGCCTTGAATGAAGCTAACATGCTCGTTTTTGGAACGTGTGGGTGGAAGTCGGAGTAACTGGAGACAACCCATGCAAGCATGCAATTTTCTTCTGTATTCATGAATATGATTTGTTTTCTCTGAATTGTTGAGGTCCGAAGGGTGAGAGCGCAGGAGGGGAAAATACCTGTATGCATGTGATATTTCTTTGTCATAATTGTTGATTAAACTGCTTATAAAAGAGAAGTTATATTAAAAAAAAAATGATCACAAAAAAAGACGCATAGTAACGCACATTTTTGAGTGACACGGTCCGAGAGGATCTTTTCTGTGCAAGTCAGCATAATTTAACTGTCAGATGACATCCTTAGATTTCCACTTTATGAAGATTTATGACTTTATCATCCTGCATGTACTGTAATGTTAAATGCTAAACAACCAATGAAAACTGTCTACAATGCCAGATTGACAATAGACTATCTACCTTTGGAGGCAGTACTTCTTTCAAACACTGTTATTATTTTCCCCATTCAACAATAAATGCATGACTTAGATGGCATGTGGAAATTTATTTTACCTTGCTATACGCATCGTTACAAGATGAGAGGGACATGAACAGCTCGTTTATCTTTTTCATCATAGCAATAAACCATTGTTAGATACAGTATACACACAGCATAAAAATGTCAAACATAAAACATACAGTCGTGCCTGCATGTCCCAAAAAAAGGACAGCTGTGATGTTCGCACTAGCTAAAAGAAAATCAATGTTTTTAATGACTTTCAGTTGTGGCGATGTATTCTGAAATAATTCAGGATGGATAGAAGCGTCGGCAACCTTAAAGCTTTGATGACTGATGATGATTAAAAGGATATGGCTTCAAAATGGTATCAATCAATTCTGCTTACAGCGGGTCAAGTCAAGAATAACGCAAATGACCGCTGTTGAGTGCTGACGGGAGGTTTGGGCTTCCCTGCTTGGGCTGCTGCCCCCCGTGACCCGACTCCGGATGAGCGGAAGAAAACGGACGGATGGAGACTTTTGTGTTGGTATGTGAGGCAGAAAGCGAATGAGGACTTGAGCAAGAGAGGCAAATGGAGGCACTTGTGTGCTACTTGGAAATAATCCTGCAAGTTTCAATGGATCAGTAAAAGGTGAGTGTGTGGGTGGATGTCGCCGCACATCCTCTCTGCTAGTGAGTCCTCGTTCCATTTGTGTGTGTGCGCATGTATTTTAAAAGCAGTCATCAGCATCAAAAAAATGTTTTAAGAGGTAAGCACTATTGGTTGGGATTCCGCTGTTCTATATCGCTCCCGTCGGGCCGAAACCGCCCATGTCCAAATTTTGTCAATGTCATATTTTTTCACAAAACCTATAGGTCAATTCGCACATTTGTCTCGTGAGAGGGATTAGTGGCAACAATACTAACTACAAAAGTGACATAATCTCCTATTTGAACTACAGCATTTGCAAATTATTTTTACATTTTTGTGGTGTTTCTATGCTTATAGAACGCTTCAGTCCGCCTGCCAAATGATGTTGACGTTGACCAATCACGGATCAAATGGTAATTGCAGGCTTCAGGTGCATGTGACAAAGCTTTCCTACTGTGCCGCACTCTCACAAGTACAAGCAAGGCGGATATGATGCTGTGAATGAATGGTAGCGAAACAGAAGGGATCAAATCAGGAAAACATCCACCCATCCATTTTCTATATCGCTGAACCTGTTCAGGGTCAAAGTTCGGTTGAAAGGTGGACGACACCCTGGACTGCCAGTTAGTCGCAGGGCACATGTAGAGACAGACAACCACTCACTCACACATTCACACTGTCACTGGGTGGGAACTGAACCAGGCCAATGTACTACGACTACTACTACTACTACTACAACACCACCATTAGTGAGCTATCATGAAAACAATACGCTAAAAAAATCAAGACATGACAGGGCAAAGTTCCCCTAAGTTTATTTGTTGCCGTCTCGGCAAAAGCCCTGATGCATAATGCATTTCCATGACGGGAGAGATTGTGGCAAATCTTGGCGGCAAACCATATCATCCAGACATGCCAGCTTTTATTTAGCGAGAGCTGCGGATGCATGAAAATTGGGCTGTCATATCTTGTAGACCAAGCTGGACGTAAACAATGCTTCATTGTGCTTGGATGCCTCTGTATTTTCTGCCTGAGCCAACCTTAGTGTGGAGTTAGAGGGCCACTTGGGGGCTTCGCTCAGTGGCGCAAATTTGCATATACAGTGGAATCACTAAGGTCGAACAAACGCACTGGATAAGGAATGAGCCCTGCCGCGTATAGCGAAAACCAGCAAATAATAGACACCCCAATAAAAAGGTTTGTAGATGTCACTAGGTGGAGGAAAAACACTACTACTACTTGGAATTTAGGTCATCATACATAATTAATATCAACCATATTAGTGTCGCTTGGAGTCTTTTCTGCTGGTGCGTGTTAGTTTTGGCTGAAACGTAAGTATTCCTGACAAAATCAACATTTTCCTGACAAAATATACAGAATGCTCGGAAGGGTGATGTTAGGGGTTGACAATTCTGTGTATGGCGAGCGGGGATGAAGACACTACTGTTAGTATCAGCACGGACATGCATTGGCTTCTGACAAACCAATTAGTATTTAAAAATAAACGGGGTTTCACGTCGCGTCACAGCGAGGACAAAGAAAAAGCCCATTTCATTTGCCGTTCAACATTTTCCTGCTCGGGAAACATAGCTGTGCTAGACCGAGCTATTGCGGACAGACAAAACGATTCCAATTATGAGGCATACCGATGCTTCAATGTATCTGCCCCGTGTGATTATAGCTCTCGTCATGCTCCCTGTCTGCTCTGTTGTTATGCTAAATTCAGGTTATTCAGAAAATAGTGCGGTTTTTTTTTCCTGTCATCTTTGACAAGCGAACCCCCGTACATTCGCCAAGTTCGCATCTTCAAAAGAAAGTGAGGTAGTGGCAATCATCCTCGTCTGTGGCATTCTTCCGTTGATTGCAGTCGTCAACAGCTTTGCAACACACCGTCGATGTGCAAAAAAGCACGAGCGCACACACATGCATATCCGTCCGATGCCCATATGCAAATTGTCCAGAAGTTTGCATGTTGCTAAGCCTCAGGACAATCTCTCATGAATAATGGAGCCCCATGTTGACAGACAGAAGAGACTTGGAAGTACTACAGAGTGGAAGACAAGATTTGTGTCTTGTACTGGAACTCATCCTTTTCATTCTTGCCATTGGATTGTTTAGAAGATCACTTCCCATGATGGTCCTCTCCTCGGGATGGTTTAGGAGAGAGGATGAGGTCACATCTTTGTCAAAAAAAAAAAAAAAGGATTAAGGAGATTAATGGAACTTTGTACTTTTTTGAAGTGAATGCGATACTGTGATTTCAACACTGTTGGCAGCAGCTCTGTTATATGAAAGGACACGGACATCATCATGAATCGGAAGATATCTGAATCGGAATCCTCTTTATTTGCCAACACTCAGTGGTCTCAGCACCAGATGCAACAGAACATTCTAGTGGATTCCAAAACACGTGCATCTCATGTGACACTCTTACGTTATACAGATTCATTTAACACATCGATAAATACTTTTCAGAAAGACAATTCTTGCATAATTTCTACATTAAAAATTCGTTAGATATTTTTTATTTTTATTTTTTTTCTCCTTTTCACCACTCTTGGGCGGAGTCCTTGCATTTCCCAAACTATTACATTTCAACAAGTAAAAAAATAAAATAATGATTTAAAAAAGGGTTGCTCTTGAGCTATTTTTGCTGTTTTCAATACATCTGATTGATTACTATGTAAAAAATAACTGACCTCGTGGACACTGAATATCAATTTGTAAAAAAATTTACATATATAAAATTAAACATATTTAGACCGACAAGTTTTCTGCCCAACAGTGCCGTTATGTATTATTGTAATTTCATGAGATGGTAAATTCTGGATTTTTGTTAGCTGTAAACTATTATCATCAAAATTATGAACAATAGATCATATATTCCACTCTGTATTTAGTGAATATAATGTATATATAATACATGAGTTTCACATGTTGAACAACTAATAAATAAAGCTGTCCACGATAGTTATGAAGATGCACCTGTGCACAAGGTATTTATAAAAATCTACCTTAGTGACGATAATACTATTTAGTTTGAGTGACACTGTAAGTGAGGTATCAGTTCAACAGTATCTCTATTTTATTGGTTTAAGGGTCAATCTCTAGGTTCTAGACGAAGTGATCTTCGGTTGACGCGATTGACCGTCAACGTGCTTGAACAGACGTAGAAACCTAGATGGATGAATTGAAAGATCGTGTCGTCAGCAATTTTGTCTTTGCGATGGAGCAGTGAATAAGAAAACGACGGCCCGTGGCATGAGGAGAGATCATCACTGCTTCATCCTGTCACTGGCAATCATGCGATACGGAGTCCTAAGAGATGAAGACAGGCCTCATGACGATACGCCCGACCGGCTCTCTGGCCCGTAAGAAAAAACTTCAGCCCTTACATGAGAGCCCCCTAATCCGGCAATTCTCTCACAGCACTGCAAGATTATCTGTTCCCACACGGGTCCAACATAAAACCCTTGATGAAAACACAACCATTTCGAGGAAGTGAAGGATAATTTGAGAAGGAGGGAGAGAAGTTGCAAGGAGAACAGGAAAGGGAGATCAGGAAAAAAGGTGAAGAGGAATGGGGTCATACCTCGTGCTAAACTAATCTTCCCCTTTTTTCTGAGAGTGGGGAGGGAGTGTATGGAACCGAGACTGAGAAATAAACACTGAAATAATTACAATGTTTCCACTAGCCTAGTTTTTCTTCCACAAAGAGTCGGAAAGCTGCCCTGGCAAAGTGACTAAAAGCAGGGCGAGACAGATAGGAGATGGAAGAAGAGGATGTGGGTGATGATAATGGAGCTGTAGCTCAATTGTCATGGTTACCAGCATGCGTGTGTTTAAAGACAAGAACTGAACTTGCAATGTCCACATTGGATATTTACAGAAGCTTGGCACTGTCATCTCATACAGGGTTCTTTTCTGCGACTTTCAGTCATTTTTTTCCAACAGTCGTCAACCATGCAAACACGCTAAGAGCTTCCAATGAAACCTGCATTATACAGCCTAAACCCGACCATAATGCATTTAACACCGTGACAGATGGAATTCACCATTTGTGGTGTAAATGGAGGTCTAATTTTAGTGGCGTCGCACAACAAGCCCGAGGTGTAAGCAATGATGGGAACGATGTAAAAGCTCACGCATATTTCCACGCTGGCCGCGGAGCCCGAGTTGCTTTTTATACGGTCGGTGTGACGTCAAATCGACAATTACTGCTGCATCCATCGCTCTTGTGGCTGTATTTCTATGGTAGTAAACACTAGGAAACACTCGTCTTTTCAGTTTATTACTTGTGAGAAGAGACAAAATTGCATCGAGCAAGCAATGGTCTGTGCAGCGTGCTTGGGCGAATAAAGGCTCTATAGAGCGAAACCTACTTTTTAACAGTCACGGTCAGCCATGTGTTACGTTTACGATGCGAGCAACTAAAGTGTTATTAATTTCACTAACATTTTAACTCAGGGTGCACCATTCACCGCTACCAAAAGTAGCGATGATTTAACCGTACAACACGAGAAACGACACCACTTTTACACCCTATCTGTACCAAAAACACTCAAAAACAGGCATTGATAAAAGCCAAATGCGATAAAGCCTCCGGTGGTTGAAAAATATCCGACCGGATCGTTGTGGGGCTTTCCACGCCGCAGCGAGAGGTGCGAGTCACCTGCTAGCTCACAAGCTAACCGCGGGTCTTCTCAGCCGACGGACGGGCAGCGGGCACATCGGCGGCTTCACCTCCTCGCTTGCTGTTGCGTCCGTGTGTGAGTCCACATGACAGACGCGCTTCAGGGCAAGTCAATTGTTTATTAAACGCGGCGGCACATGACATGACAGACATTTGAACATACTGTATGCTTCCTGCTAGCTACTGTATATACCCACAATGCTTTGTGTTTCAACATACATAATTATGGTAGTCTGGATAACAAATTACGTAGCCCCTTGGAATTTGAATACTAACAACAACAAGTTGTTTTGCAAATTGAAGCATGCAGGGAAGATGCATTTTCAGGGTGTAAGCATAGCTAGCTAGCTAACTGCACACTGTAGTGGTTTGTTGAAAGTCATTTTAACTCATTAAGTGGTGTTTTTGTCAGGTAGTGCTTGCAAACCACATGCGGTATGCTAAGGACAACAGACACACACACTATTTGGAGTCACTTTTCACAAAGTTACATATGACTGTCACCTCACCACAAAGGCTACAACATGAAAGTCACAAAATGAGGAGCGACTCAAGTCTTTGGAGTTTCTTCTGTTTGTCTCCCACAGACGAGCTTGCAACTGCACTTCATTGCTTAGATGTGTGGCACCTTCAAATTTTGCTGATGCTTAGTGGGGGAAAAAAAGAACACTATAAAAAAAAAACAGCTACTCTTATGGAGTCTTACTGTACTGATTCGACAGTACCTTCTCTCACAGCACAGGAGGCAGAAGAAAACTTGTCACTCATTCTTCATATGTGTTTTCATCAGTACTTTTTCTCTCATCTTATTTTAATATTTTCCTAATCTGATTTCTATGACTCCATACTTTACGATGATTTTGTCAAAAGAAGTCGATCACTATTAAAAGTAAAGTAAGACGACCCTTTGAACGCGTTAACGCACTTTCTGTGCTTCACGTCCCTTGTTTGGTTTGGTCCGCCATAAAGAAAACACGCTTGCAAAGTTAAGCCTTTGACATGCTGACGTCTCGTTTGACCTCATACATGAAGGTGGTTCAAATTCCAACAGTTTCTGCAAATTTAGAGCCATAGTCATAAAATATGGTCCGATTTCCAAATTGTCCCAACATTGAGAGCTTTCCACTTCAGCGATTATGTCGTAGTATTCTGCCACTGGCTGACTATTTCCTAATTCCAGGAGTTTACTGGTATCTACGGAGACCCCACGGTGCCAAGGTATGAGAAAAATAAAATTAATTGATGATCTGTACCCTCAGTTGAGTAAACTGTACCCTCAGTTTAGTGATCCGTTCCCTCAGTTTAGCAAAATGTCTGTAGCTATACGTATAAGTAAAGTAAATTCTATTTGGATCTTATATTCTTATTGGTGTGACTTCTGTGACTAAATTGTCATGTCGTGATATAGCCTACATTCCATTTTTTTTCAACTGAAACTGAACTGTATATGAAGCCCCAGACATTTGCTAAACTGAGGGCACAGATAAGTAAATTGAGGGAACGGATGACTAAATTGGGGGTACAGTTTACTAAACTGAGGGGACACATTACTAAATTGAGGGAACAGATTATCAATGAATTTTATTTTTCTCATACCTTGGCACCAGGGGCCCTCCGTAGGGTATCCATAAATCTGCTTCAAAATAGTTATATTACAGTTTGTGTTTTGTAACCTTTGAATACTGATGATTCATTTATCTCCATAACCACACGACAACGGCCTGCTGAATCATAGTTTTCACTTTTATCACACAACCAAACTGAAAGTTTGAGGGTGGGGCGTTTATTTTTTTGGGCCAATCTTTGGATTGAAATCCAAGTTTAAAGGCAGCCTGCTCAGTTGCCACTGTAGCTACAAGTTCCTATTTTGATGAAATGCATGAAAGATGATGAAATCTGGTGGTTTAAATCGTTGTGCAGCTGTCATCCCACTCAATCACCCATTCACAATAGCCTTTAAATGTATTCAAAGTAGACTTTACAGTCTTCACAATTTGCACAGCGTATATAATCCTTGATGTGAATTCACCTGGTAGGTGACAGCTAGCTCGACACTTTCCGTTCCGTTCGGGAAATGTGGCACAAGTACCAGAGAAATTGGAGCAGTCAGAAGCAGCCTGCATGCAAGACTGTGTGAAATGACATCATTTGAGCCGAACAGATTGGTTTGGAAGGCAGACATTACAAAAGCAGAACAAGAAATCCTGCCTCAAACTCAAAGGTCTTAATCTTTTATAGAGATGTCTGAACCAAGACTTTGTTCCAATACCAACTTACAGAAGGAAAGCAAAAGGGCTGTCAAGATGTCTCATTTGAGATTGTGATGGAAGTGGGAGCTCGCTGAGTCAGAAACAAGTGACCTTCCGAGTGCGATACTTGTAAGAAGGGACGAGTATTGACGTGGGGTACTCTTGAATACATGACTGAAGGGGGGGAAAGTGGCTAATCGGCGGGGGGTGCGCTCGCCATCGAACGTGCTCCCTGCAAGCCGTTGTGGTGGAGTTGTAATTGAGTCGTTGCTAAGTGAGGAGACGTGGCAAGTCGACTTACTGTTTTCACTGTGAGGCAGACTCTTCCCTGTCCCCTTCGATCATTTTCACATGTTGCTTTACACAGTGCAGCACATGCAATACTATCTTCCCTTGAAAGGGAGAATAAATCTGACTCTCAAACCATTTCAACATTCTGCAAGTGAGCTACGATACCTTTTTATATTCTCTCTCCGAGCAACTGCGCACCTCACAGATGGTGACATACAAAAAGGACATTACAGTGGAGCCTGAGGTTGAGCATCCCAAAAGTGGCGCAAATTCAAGTTCAACACACGTGCCTCAATAGTCAAAGACAACTTTCATCGTAATAGGTGACAGCATCAAATCGTGAGCTCGCTGACCAATTGGAAAGGATTACTTTCACAAGGCAGCGAGATACCACAAGGCGGCGCCAAAGCAACTATCAGCAACTATAGCAACAATTATACTGGGCTAAATTTAGCCTGAGCACAAAAAGAGCGAATAGCTGATTGTTTTTTTTCTTATTCTTATTCATCCATTATCTGAGCCGCTTCTCCTCACTAGGGTCGCGGGCGTGCTGGAGCCTATCCCAGCTGTCATCGGGCAGGAGGCGGGGTACACCCTGAACTGGTTGCCAGCCAATCGCAGGGCACATAGAAACAAACAACCATTCGCACTCACAGTCATGCCTACGGGCAATTTAGAGTCTCCAATTAAGTCAGTAAATAACGGAGGATAGATTCCCACCAAAAAGTCAGCGAAAATGTAAATTTGGGAACGTCGAACCGGGAAGATGCTGGGTTTCACTTGTGTGCACTTATTATACCATAAACATTTATTATGTCCAGCAAAACCTAAAAGTGCCACTAGGTGATAACATCTTTTCCCTTGCCATTATGGTTAGGTAAGTCATTTTACTTAATTTCTTTCTTAGATCTATTATACAATTGCCTCCTCTTTTAAACTTGTCAATGTCAGTTGTGAATGTTACAATGTTACTTAAATTATTGCTTTACAGTTAGTGAAGGTTTAACAGCCACAGTTAATTAATTCACTTTACATTATTTTCTTATGGACCAATTTTCGGATTTTGTTCAACTTTCTTACAATTTCTACTGCACTCATTTTTAACATTCTACTGCAATGGTTTTTGTTGATGAACTTTACTGTGAACTCCACACATTTCTTTGGTATTTCAAATGCTGTATCTATTTTTCTTGCCTCGTTTTGCTGCTCTAAATATCGCCACAGCGTAACATAATATATTTATTACGACATCTTATATTACATCGTTTTGTGTGTGCGAAATCCCCTTGTGGTTGGAAATGTCTAATGCTGTGTGAAGTATACAACTGCGCGCAGACTTTGGATGGGGGTGAGTAATATTACAAGTTCCACCAATAATGTTCCAGTCTTCCATTATTTTCCGCAGTTTGTAATGTCTGCGTCCCAAAAATACAGTTAGTTGGAGTTGGCATAAACTACTACACTTGCACATTCTTAAAATGGACTTATGAATAATGAAGCCATATTCAGTGGGCAGTAGGTAATGGCCAATTTTAGTAGCTTGAAGGTAAAAAAAAAAAAAAAAACACTACATATAATCCAGCTGTCTAATCTTCAGTGCCCACCATTGGGCATTACTGTGTAAATCTTAAACCATACTCTATTACCTTTTCACAAAATATAAAGCTTGTCAATAGTGTAAAAATTGTAAGACGGTTCTTCTAAGCAATTTTTTTTCTTATTTTCTTAAGAGTAGGACAAAATCCTTACACCACAAAAGACTGCAAAAAAAAGTGATATTTGCCCCCATTAGCAGATGTTATTACTAGCTCCTTCCCCACTGCACGAAAATGATGCGATTTTCCAGCTATTTTGGGAAAACAAGTTAAGCACTGTTAATATTAAGATGTGAAAACAAACGGGGATAAACCGTTTGCACTTTTATTTTATATTTACTTACATTTGAGAACTGTCCAATACCGAGTGCTAATACTTGATACCGATGATGGTTTTCAAAAACACATACTACAAAAATGTTGGGAACATGGTATAAGATGTAGTCCAAAATAACACTTTTTAATGCAGCAATTTGTCATTACTGACATTTGAACATCCAACTGCGAGTCTTTCTAACACATTTCACTTAAATGTAGCCTGTAACACAAGGCGTTTTCAGTTATGTGCTGTCTCAGTCAGAACAATAGAGGCACTGTGTAAAACCTACACAAGAGACAGAAGAGAATGTAGAGTTTGGTGGCTATACAAGTAGGACTACAGATGCCGTGTTGCCTTTGTGTATTAACTACAAAATAAAGTGAGTCAAAAGAAATACTGCCTCATCATTCCCAGTGAAACCTTCATTAGCGGCTCTTTCCTGTACGAGACCCATGGCGCCGGCCGTCTGTCCGTCACACCGCTGCACACGTTGAGCTACATGTGGCGCATTAGCATCCGCCGCCACTGCAGGCCGTGAGTCATGCATTTTGTATGGGATGGTAACCTACATCTATCCATGCCGCTGACTCGGCTTACGCGCTGTTCAGTTGAATTTATCGCCTCGTCAAAAATGGATCGATATGCCGCGGGGTGGGTTCCTTCTGGAATTCATTGAATGGACATATCCCCTCACAATAGTTCAATTTTAATGGTGATTGAATTGGGAGAAAAGGTTTAATGTATTCATTTATTTTTTTCCCATTTGTTGACCTAGAGCAGAGGCAGGGAAACCTACAGAGAGCATTTTAACATTTGACAAAGAACTTTTAGAAATATTTTATTACGGTGAGCATGTCTGCCTCACAGTCAAGAAGTTCTGGGTTTGAAACTCGGGTCGGGTCTTCCAGTGTGGAGTTTGTTCTACTCGCGCTTGTGCGAGCGATTGCTCGTCGAAATCAGGTAATGTATTTAGGATTACGAGGACGCGAGTGAATGATTGTAAGCGTTTGGCGTTCCTAAAGCTGCCAAATGGCGAGGCGAAGCAAAAGCAGGCAGGCCAAGGCAACATGCAGCATAATCGCTGGCAGGCGGGGAGGGAGGAACACTCATGAATAATTTTGACGTGCGCTACATTCAAGTGACGGAAAAGCCAGAGAGGGTCATCGGCGCTTAAACGCACACTTTTATCTCCATTTGATTGACATTCTCTCCCTTGCTGTTCTGTCCCAGATTCTGATTGGAGAGGTGACAAGTTTCTTTGTCAAGTCAGAGGGAGCTCAGGAGAAGACCATCGTGACCGCAGACTGCTGCTATTTCAACCCGCTCCTCCGCAGGATCGTACGCTTTCTGGGTCAGTCCTCTTCTTTTTTTTTTTGCAGATAAGAACCGCCTCTTTTGTTGAACTCAGGAGAGGTTTCCATCCCTTTTTTTGTTTTTTTTTTCGGGGCCGCAGCTGAAAGTCATGCAGTTTGTGGACTAGTCAAAAACAGCCTTTGTTTTCAGTTTTTTGGGGTGGATCTTTCCTCATATTTACACTCACCATACACTTCATTAGGTACACCTGCACGACCTCATGAGATATAATACAAAAACTGGATCCAAACTTCCAACTTTATAAAGAGTTTGGATGAGATTTTGACTTAATTGCCTATTTAAAAGAGTTTCTTAATTAAGATTCAAAGGAAGAGGAAAGTTTCTCTGAATGTTATGAACATTTTTTTCAAATATACAGTGTCATATTTAGCCGGATAACGCTGCCAGGAGAAGGCTTGCGATGTTCATCTTGCCAGAGCTTACATCATGTTGTACTTCTTTGGACAGCAAATGATCTGCTTAGATTGGGTGCAGCCGAGTAGCGCACTCCATTTTGTCTCATTTGCTTCAGTTAATTCCACACGCTTCACAGAGTTCTTAATGATCATTCAATTGGGCGATTTTATAATGCTGATTTTGTTTTGACTGATGCTGCCACAGAGGTATTCCGTTAAAAAAATATGTTTATTATTGTGGTTTTGGGCCAGGTGTTTCTAATGCATTGTCTCTCTTTATAAGGTAGCTGAAATATTAGCATCACCATGATGATGTATTTAATGCTGAAACATAATTTTTATACAGTACATATATAATAATAATCAAGGAAGTGTAGTTTATCACAGGCTAATGCTGTTAGCTAATGTTAATCTATGCCGCCCCAGGCTTCACCCAGCCTAGTTGTGGCACAAAACACATTATAATTATATATTTAATGGTGAAATATAATTAATAGTTAATAAATAGTATGTATTTTCTAAAAAAAAAAAATAAATCATACTAATAAATACTAAAATTATAGTTATTGATGTATATTCCTGGACAGAAAAACTAGTTTTAGTGGTGGAATTAATTTCTGACCGACTCAAACACTTTGAAATTCCTCATTTGTGTTAAAAGCGCTGAAACGTGAGCACTCACTGAAATCCAAAGAGTCTGCATTGAAGCGCTTCATGATGCTGCATGCTTTCTTCTTGTTTTTGACGAGAATAATACCGGGGTTCTCAACCGTTGTCATCCTGGGACCATTAGCCAATTGCTGCTAAGTAGCTCGTTAATAATAATCATTTTTGAAAAAATCATTCAAAAATAGCCTTTGAAAACATGTACTGTGTCATATTTCTAAACGTAACTTTTTTTACCACTGAAGTTGAATTTCAGCCACCCATGAAGAAAAAAAAACGTAAAAAAAAAAAAATTATTTTAAAAAGAAAAATAGTACTTTATACAAACATACAGTAATAACATAACTGAATACAATGCACATTCATGCACATATATGCATGAATATTATTAGATATATTTGAGATGTTTTTTGCAGAGGATAAAGAATACATTCCTGTGAATATTGTTCTATTGTCTCCACGTGTTGCCGCACCGCCTGTGTTCAAACGTCCATCGCTTCATGGGGTTATAACACCGCGACATTGATGCTAATTCCGTTAGCACGTCCATGATGTTTTACATTGTGTGTTTGCATTGAGCATTGAAACTGTGAATCAAAGCTGACTGACTGGTGTAGCTAATTATATTATTAATTATAGGCTGCAAATCACAAATCTGCATGTAACCAACCTTCCCGGGAATTGTTAGAAGTCAGTGACGTATTCCTCTATCTCATGCGCACGCAGGCGTCTACTCCTTCGGCCTCTTCACGACCACCATCTTCGCCAACGCGGGTCAAGTGGTGACGGGCAACCAGACGCCTCATTTCCTGAGCGCCTGCAAGCCCAACTACACGGCGCTGGGCTGCCAGTCTTCGCTGCAGTACATCACGGAGCAACGCGCCTGCACGGGAAACCCTTTCTTGGTGGCGTCCGCGCGCAAGTCATTCCCCTCCAAAGATGCGGCGCTCAGCTTTTACTCGGCCATCTATACTGTGGTAGCTAAAGATTTCTTCATCAAGCCATTTCTCATAGATTTTGTCCTCAATCAGGTGGCGGGGAAGCTGGAGTCTATCCCGGTTTACTTTCGATGACAGACGGGGTGCACCCTGGACTGGTTGCCAGCCCACTGCAGTAAAGGAGACAGTTTATGAATTTCTTTCACATTTTAAAACAGTTCCCAAGTGTCTTAGTTACGTGTCTTTGACATGCTTTGGGCAAAATCCCCCACACTACGATGATGTAGTGGACCCCCGGACATTTGCGGTTCAACATCGGCCTATTTGTGTAACCTCTGAGGTTTTATATCTTTTCAGAATTGCTTTCAAATGCCCTCCTTGGCTTTTTATGGTCCATGTTTCGTAGCTTCTCTGCCCCGTTTTAAGGAAATACATCATGTGCTGTTCACTTTTGGGCTTTAATCATCAAGGTCCGCACACATCATGAAAATGGTCCAGCCGAAATGTGCTTCGCTTCATGAATAGCCAACAAACCTCTTAATTACCCTTGTGTGCAAGAATGGCTTCCTAACTAGCGGCAAGTCGATTCCACCCGAACAGAGTCGCAATACTGCTGATAACAAGTGAAGTGTTAAATCTGCCCTGGTTTGTATTTTATTACTTGGCCTTATTTGGCAGGAGGTGTTACATCCAGTGTCAGCCTTTGACAAGCGCGCCCTCTTGTGGCAATAAATCCCGCTTCCTTCTGTGCGTCTTTCCATTCCAGATGTATGTGACCCTGGTTTTCCGCACTAAGGGCACCCGTCTGACCAAGCCGACTCTGTGCCTGGTGCTGCTGTCTCTGGCCGTGCTGGTGGGCGTGGTGAGGGTGACGGAGCACAGGAACCACTGGAGCGACGTCCTGGCCGGGTTCATCACCGGTGGAGCCATCGCCGCCTTCTTGGTGAGAGGAAGACTGGCGGAATGTCCACCCCCCCCCCCCCCCCACACCCCCTCCCCTCTTTGTCTCTAATGTCCTCTTTTCTTTTTCTTTTTCACGTCAGGTGTCTTGCGTGATCAACAATTTCCGGCCGGCCCAAACAGCGACCCCGAACACTCTGCGTCCGGCGCCGCAACCTTTGGAGACGCCGGCCGGGATTCCTCTGCTGAGTCTGCCTCGTGTTGAGAGTCCACTCGAAAAGTTAAGTGGCCTTCAGGTAAGGGGTGGGTGAAGAATTGTTTTAGTTATAATACCATTTTTATTTCATGAATCCATAATAGTAGATTAGTAGGGGAGAGCAGGGTGAAATGCCCCCATAAGGAAAGTGTCCATAAATAATTTGAATATTAACATAATACTTCCACAAGACGTGTTCCTGAGTAAACACATTTGAAGGGTAATTAACTCACAAAAAACTGCAATTTGGTTGTTATAAAAGAAGTCAGCTGGGACTGGCTCCAGCTGAGCAGCGACGCTGTACAAAATGGATGTTGGAGGCGAGGAATTTATTTATTCAAGCCGCTCGGTTGGGGCATGGCGTCTATTCGGTGTTTGCCAAATGAGATCATACCATTTTACGCTCTTCTTCTGCTTTAGGCTCCAGGGCTACCATATTCTGAGATCACATGACCCTCGGCCCATCCCGCACCCCACCCCCGTGCACCACCCCTTGCGGAGGTGCCTCACCAGCTCAGTCTAGACCGGCCTGACGACGGCGCCACCCAGCCATGCCCCGCCCACCGCGGCGGCCGGCTTCCTCTCCGCCGGGTGAAGTCCACGCAGGTGTGAAGGCCCGCGGTGGGAACGGCGGCGCAAGCTCGTTTGCCGGCCCGCCGAGGCGACCGACCGACCGGCCGGCCGGCTTCTGTCTTGTTCGTCCTTTTTCCCCCCTCTCCTCTCTCGGGAGCGAAAGAGCCGAGGAAAGGCTCGTTAAAGCCAGCTGCGTCGAAGCAATACACCACCTCCTGTCCGCTCGCCCCCGCCGACACTCCGCAATGAGATTAACACTTGTTGGCTGCCGCCGATCAAACACTCTGATCATCCAAACTTGGCGGAGCAGACTCTTTGCGGACCGGGGGAGAAGCCTCGTAAGACCACTGGAGATGTTTTTATGTTGTCGTTTGTTTTTGACGCTCAGGACAATTCAGAGATGTTTATATGTCAACAAATACACATCGCAAAGATGCTTTCTATCCTCTAAAGCGGTGTTTCACAACATTTCTCGAGCCATGGGGTTGAGGGGGGTTGTTGTTGTTTTATCAGCGAGAAGTATATTATGCAGGTCTGTTTTACCTTCTGCCCTCTCGTGGAAGAGCGTTTCATCATTCTGCCTGTCACTATACACCGCCGGAATAGAAAGGCAGATGAACAAAGGGAAATCATTTGTAGCTCATAAATCATTTTTGGACCACGTAAATAAAGTTGAATAATTTCCCGCAGCACACCTGATGATCTCTCTTGGCACAGCGGCACATACGTCCCGGTATGCACGGAGCATTTCTAGCGGTCGATTAATTTTTCAAATATATAATGAATAAATGTACTTCTGTTTTGGTCCCTTAAAGCTGACAACAATAAAGGTGTGAATTACAGGCAGAACATGTGACTGTTTTAACAATACTTTGTCCTTTAGTATTTGTTTTACTTTACAACAGAGAGAAAAAGCTGCAAAAATAGACAAATACATTGGCAGAGTTTTCTTTGTTTTAGGCGACCTGGGCAAAATCTATTTTTAAAAATTCCTACGTGACTAAATCACAGCTTTTGCAATGTACACGATAAATGGGAAGAATCTTCAGCGCGACTGACTTCGTGATTGCTCCATTCTCAAATCAATGTGGAAATGATTCTGCTCCTGTTTTCTTCTTTCTGTTCTGCGGGAATTGAACTCACTCGTCACTGTTTCTTGAGAAATAGTTACTATAGGGGTCGTACACGTCGGCAATTAGAGCAACCCAATTGCTATGTTTGCAGCTCTGTTGTTAGTGGAAGCAAGTGCACGTCAGCTAGCAATGAGGGATAAATATTGGTAACATTGCTTTCTTTTAAACGGGTCATATTTGGGTCAAAATGTGAAAGATTTCTCCCCCTGGAAAGTGGAGGTGGGGGGGGGGGCTACCTTTCGAAATAAGGTACAAAGTGTGTGGCGGTTTATTAAAACAAGATCAGATTTGTGGACCAAGTATGGAAGACAGACTCCAGATTGCAGGATTAAGTATGAACGACGTTTCAGTTTTTGCGTGGCACAAGACGTTTATGGCGTCAAAGACAGTGTGCGATAAAGGGCGGGATGACAAAGCAACAAATACTTCAATATCTACGATTTACTTGAACTCAGTTTCACATTCATTGGCTTTTGTAATACCTTTTGTTCAACTGTAAAGAGACTTTATGGACACTGTGCACAAGTGTGATTATCTTGTCAACTCTCCTAACTTCACAGCTGTTTTCTCATCAATGAAATGTCATGCCGCTGGCCAGAAAAAAAAAAAAAAGAAAGAAAGAAAAGTTGGACAACCCGGCCTTTCACACAGAGATCCTACAAAATTAACCGCATCAGAGTCATAAGAGTAACAGCCGTGACATCTGTCATTTATCCGCTTTTGCCTTCGACAAACAACGTACTCGTTTTTGTTATTGTGTTGTGCACTGAGTGATGTGATAGAAGGGACACTTACTGTATACGCCACCAAATGTTAGCTACTAACATATGTCACTATGTTATATTTGGATGCTGTCAGAAAACAAGAGAGAAAAAAAACAAAAAAAACACCAATTCAACAAAGCAGAAGAGTCCAGTTGCCTCAATTCAACCTTGACCTCTTGACCTCTATGACTGAGCATCTTCACCGACATAAAGAAAGAAAGCACAGTGGTAGTTTTTATTCATGTTGTGACAGTAAGTTTCAAAAAGACTTTGACAATTATGCTGTTAGGCTAACAAAATATATTTTCATGTGTGTGTTTCTCTTTTTTTTTTTCTTCAGATCTCTTTATTGATGTGCCGTTCATTTTGTTGCGGCTTAATTCCAGAATATTGGGCTCGGCTCGGACCGGCGCCTAACACGGAAGAATTTTGTACAGTAAATTAAATGTTTTCTTACACCTCACACGATACGCTTATATGATTATGTTTAATATGTGGGACAAATGTTAAGATTACAAAAGCCCCGGGAATGTAAAATGAATCTCAGCACCCCTAAAATGATGTCCTTTAAACAGCCCCAATAAGTGTAAAAGCATACAGTACTTGCTTGAAATGGAATATTTTAACAAGAAAAACTACAGCACCCCACCATTGCCTCAAAAATGGTTTGCGCCAAACTTTACGTCTTTCTCGGCAATTTATGAGAGTTCTTGAAGCAGCCCTAAACTAAACATCCCCGTCCACCAACAGCAAGAAAAACAATATATTATATAATATTATACCTCGCAGATTATCTGCATTAAACTGTTTCAGTTGGAATTTTTCTAACAAAAAAAAAGAAAAATGTGGGGGGGTGGTGACTCAGAAATGTCCAAATTATGTTCTTTTCATGTTTTGTATTTAGCAAAATAAACCGCAATTACCACAGCACAAATGTTGTCGCTTCAAATGATGTAAGACACACACGATATTATCTTAACACACGAAGGAGATTTTAAAAATGCTAATAACAATGCTCAGTTATTGGTTGAGACTGTCACAGGTTTGATTTTTTTCCAAATATGTTTGTTATCTTGTTTTAACCTTGGTTGCAGTAACCGAAATATTCAAAACTGCATTTGTATCGGCTCACGATAGATTGTCTGTAATAAAGTGAATAATATTAACAATCTATTCTTCTCAGCAGTGAGGCATGCTCTGTTCTCCTCGACAGACGTCAAATCCTTCTTTTTCTTTTCAAGTCATGTAGAAGCTTCTGGAATGCAATTTCTCTTTTAAACTCCGCTGTAAGCTTCAGCTTTACAGATGCCATGTCTGCTGCGGAGGCGGCTTCGGTTTGGTTCTTCCTGACTGGGGTAAATTGGCGTGCTGTATGTTATGGCATTACAAAAGTAGTGTTTATGCTATAGTTAGTAGAAAAGGGGCATGCTTATATTTTTATAATAATCGGCTGCTATAGGTTCCAGCTCACCTGCAACCCGAATGAGTTCAAGTGTTATAAAATTTAAAAAAACAACAAAACAGATGAGCTGATATGTTTTTCCTGTGGGGGAAAAATGTAGGTGTCTATTTGAGGTATGGCATTTATTTGTACAAGTGTATGACGCAATCGGCACGTTAGGTAGAATTATACAGTATTACAATAGCTGTCTTGCATGCCATAGTTGAGAAATGACAGCAGCGTGGCAGTATATTAGTTAGCATGTGCGCACATAGCCACTAGGTGGTGCTCAAGCAGGTGGCCTTTTGTCCTGGATGAAGAAAATACCCTTTTTTGCAGCAGGCCTCCCCCCATTCATCAATATTTATACGAAATAAATTAGCCTCTCTGCATTGTACATATGCTCCCACCTTACCCGAAGCCCCTTTCCTTCTCCTTCCAAAAACCTGCCATTTGGACAGGGGTGTGTTGACTTTTTATAGCCACTCTAGCCTCCCTTCACCTCCTTTGTTAATCGTTGCATAACGGACTGTGTTGATTTAGTTAACAGAATTAAATGTGCAAGTTAAATACAGACAACAACTGTATGAATAATTTTGGGACTTGAGCGCCTGCCCCCAGAAATGTCTGTGCACGTGCCTGTTAGCACGATGATAGTCATCATTTTAATGTATGAAAAATAACATGTTCGCATACAATTGTGTCATGTTTTGTACTGCTTGGTGGTTTATTGCCAGTCTTAGTGGCCAGTATAAATGCTCAACCACTTTATCAGACAATGTGTAGGGAGTAACTTCATCCAGCAGGGGGCAGTGTTTCACACCAAACGGTACAAAAACAGACACTTGAGTCCAACTCAGCCGCACTCAAAAAAAAAAAAAAAAAAAGCAAACAGAACATTAGGATTTAAGAAACAAAAAAAGGACATCTGTGTAAAAGGCAGAAAAGAATATTTTTTTCAGAAAAATCCACCAGTGACCTTCACTGACCCACTCCCAGCCTTTGTTACCACGCTAATAAATGCAACATGATGGCACAATTACTTACAAATGTAACGAAAGCCCCCACTTCCACCTCTCTTTGTGTTGTGTTTGTCACTCTTGTAAATGACAACACACACACACACACACACACACTAACACACAACACTGTGCACTCCCCCGACAACATTATCTGTTCCGGAAATTGCTTCTCAAGCACAGCCGGAGCCCCATTAGAAAAGAAGAGCTCTGCGCTGTAACCTTTTTAAAAAGCCATTAGTGATGCACCTGCTTCTCTCTCTCTCTCTCTCTCTCTCTCTCTCTCTCTCTCTCTCTCTCTCTCTCTCTCTCTCTCTCTCTCTATTTGTGCGTCCTATTTGTCTCTCTTGTTAACATTGACACACAACACCAAATTTCTCCATCCTGATTGCCACTTGCACTTCCCAATCCAGCGAGCAACCACAACAAAAAAGTCCCATTTTACATGGGCGCATCGTCATTATCATCATTTGACTTTTAAAGCTACACTTAGGAACTTTTTTTTTTTTTCATTCCCATTCCATCCACTCCGCAGAGTTTTGAAATGATTGACTTTTAATGCTAGAGTTAAGTCAAATTTGGGCCGCCCGAGCACTCAGTTTACATTTTATAAAGTAATATTTGTGGCTTTTTAAGCTACACTAAATAACATCGCAACAACATTTGCGAAGCAGCTGTGCCTTGACTTACAAGTGAGCTACGTGCCGTCGTTCGGATGTGTTTGTTGTTGTTGTTGCTTTGACTTGTGAGCAAAAAGTTTGCGATACAAACAGCAAATTAACTTTTGGCAGATAGTACAATTCTTCAAATAAATATATATATTTTTAATGGGCTTTAAGCTGTTTAATGTCACTCCCAGTTGACGTTTACTGTCTAATTCAACATTAAACGGGCAAAATTACACGTTGTGTATTTAAAACAACCACATGGCTTTGGCAAAACACCATAGACGGGCTAATGAATGAAATCGTCTCCGTGGTGTTATATATTTTTTTAAAGCAATGGATATTGGAACACAAGCAGTGGAGCAACACGTGTAGACAGATAATATAACAATACTCACGCGCATACATCCTTTATCCTCTGTGACGAACTACTAGTATCACTGTGGCTTACTGAGGAGTTACCGTCTCGATCTATATCCGTATGTCTGTATTGTTCTGCCCCCCCGGGTGGCCAAGTGCACGCACCTGAAGGAGCAGCACAATGCCCGTTGAATTGTGGCAAAAACTGTTAACATTCTAATTGATGATGTCAAAACACTTTTGTTTTTTTACTAAGTACAATATTATACAGTGCAATGTTCATGATTAAAAAACACATTCCAAAATGTTGTGTTGGTTTTTGGGGGCGGAGGGGCTGGAATGGATTAATGGCATTTCCATTCATCGCAATGAGGAAGGATTATTTGAGCTGTGAGTGTTTGGAGTTATGAGCGTGCCGATTGAACAAATGAATCTCATATCTCAAGGCACCACTGTCTTCGTATCTTTTAAAGCTACACTAAGTAATATTTTTCATTCTTCCCTTGTACGGCTTTTACATTTGTAACGTACACTTACATTGATAGTTCTGAATTTTAAAGCATTAGTAAGGAATTCATTCCTCGCGCTGCACTCCATGTAGATTTGCGACATTAATAACATTTAAAGCAATTTGAAAGAATTAGTTTCCCCTCCTGACGTTTGCAATATTTGTAGCTTATAAAGCAACAGTAAAGAATTTCCTTTTCTTTGCCATCACCCCTTGCAAATATATTTGCAATAATTTGCCGACAATTTGTGACTATTAAAGCTGCAGTAATGAATATTCCCCGCTTCTCTACTCCCTAACATTTGCATTAACTATTACATTTCAAGTAACAGGAGGGAACTACTGTAACTTATATGATAGCATCCTAAAACTAAACCGTCTTTCGTGTACAAGCACTGTGCACCAGTATAAGCAGTAAAGTTAGCACCGTCCCTAGTGGTAACGAGGTCACAACCGATGACTAATATTACGTTCGCCGTGCTGCGCTTGATTATTTTCAATGGTTTGCCTCGCACAATTATGGGACCAGTAATGCTCTAAATGTGCGTGTGTGCTGCGACTAAGAAACTATAACTGCTTATTAGAAGGAATATGCTACTTTTTTAAATTATTATTATTATTATTATTATTAGCATCTCAGCCCAGCAAATGTCACATTTAAACGTTATTGTCTGCTTTTTGTCTTTGAGACAAGCAAGACAAATGAAAAGCATTGTGTTGGTGTGCTTTGGTGTTGGTGCGAGCCAATCAGAGGCAAAGGAGAGTGAGTTATCGATCCATAAATACAACGGAGACTTTTTTTCCGGACACGATAAATTTTCATTGTTGCGGTAACACCCGGCGCGCCGCTCACGACGGCGCGAGCCGCTGGCAGAACGGCTTTTGATCCGTGGATGCACACAACTGGGACATTTTAAGGAAAGTTAACTATTTATGACGCTCGCTAGCCCGAAAGCTCAATAGCTAGCGAGCTAAGAAGCAAAACAGCTCACTCGGTCTCGCTCGATCCTAGCGACATTGTTTAAAACAGAGGTCACTAACTGGCGGGCCCCAGTCCGCGTCCGGACCCAGAAACTGTTCCATACGGAACCACGCCATAGCCAAAAAAGAAGTTGAGTAAAAGACGCAGAAAGATCAGAAAATGACCGATAAAGCAAGAGAACATTTGGAACAAACGGTACTTAAAATGGAACGATCAGTGTCTCACTTTTGTAAGATTTTTGGGAGCACTTATTAAAAGTGCATATAGAGTATTTGAAACTCCATTATGAACCAAAACAAAGGTTTGAAACAAACATAACCTCTAAAACGGTTCAGTTGTTCAGATTTGTTCAAATATGTACAATTGTTTGCGACTTCAATGTTGTGTCAAAATGCCAGACAGAAAAGAGGAAAATCCAAAAAATCTAAACGTTTTTAAAAAAAATTCCTTACGTTAAGCGCTTTAGTTGAACCTGTATAACTTATTTACTTGCTCTTATTGTAAAATGCAGCTCTACTTTTATTTAGTAAATGACAGAACATTGTACAGTTGTGCTCCTATGTTTGATGGACAGGACATTCAAGATTTGGTTGAGACAACGGGATTTTGTGCTTTAGCAACGGAGAAAATTCTGCAATCGTTGGGGTTTGTATGGGGAATTTGTGCCTGCATGCCTGCCTTGCGGAGTCGCCTGCTGTGGAAGAGATGACGGACGGGACTGGAGCTTCGTCGGGACTGATGGGAAAACGAAGTTACACTCATCGTAAATAGGGAGAGGAAAAGGTCAAAGCCATCAGGTGCACCATTTCGAGAGAAAAACAAAATAGAGGAAGAGAAATGAGCTAAGGAGGCAGGTTTATTCATAAATCAATATATTGTAAAGGAAGGCGCGTCACACAAAGGGCGGCATTTAACACGCGCACGCACACGGACACGCACAGTTGCTTTTGAGGTGTCTCTCGTTTTCAGGCCACCAGATGAGTGGAGGATTATCAAGGAGCCTTGGTAGCAATCCCGTGCCGCACGTCTGCTCGGGAAGACCATCGAGCGGTTGCCGACGTCCCAGGAGAATGGACACGACTGCGACTGCGTGACTTTAGGCCTAATGGCTGACAGGATACCACATCGGAGGTTTTTCTCCGTCAAATGTTTCAAAAAGAATTTGAGCTATTTTTCATGGTTGAATGCTATCATAAACCATTACGTTGGTATCTTAAATCAACGTCGACATGACGCACTTCACTAAAAGTGTGATTTCGTGTGGTCAGTTTGCAAAAGTGACCTTGTGATTTAAGAATTGTACAATGTAAAAGGGCTCATTGGGTTCTATCCATCCATCCATCCATTTTCTGTACCGCTTTATCCTCATTAAGTTCATTTGGAAAAGTACAGTATATTCAATCATAAAATAAAATGGCAGGGTGCTTTCAGTGAAAACGTGTGGGGAAAAAAAAGTTTTACAGGTAAAATGACTTGATTTAACTAAAGAAAAATAAACAGTGCATGTAGTGAAGTTAAGTAGTTTTAAATTTGTGTATAATGTAGTTTCAAACATTTTACGCATTAAAGAAATAAATGGCAAATTATTATGGAAGTACTAAAATAAAAGTCCATTTATTGATGAATACATAAAGTTTTTTTTTTTTTTTTTTTACAAAGTATACTAAAGTAAAAACACAGACAAAATGACATTTATTGGACACTTAAAGTTAAAAAAAGAAGAAAATGATTACATAATGTAGTTTTGGGAAAACTGGGGGGGGAAAAGCGTTGAATTATGACATGATGTACTTAAATAATATTTACCGGAGCTTTAAATATGTTGCATATTAAAGTTAAAAAGGTCCAATTATTACAAAATATACCTTTAAACAATTACTGTATACAGTCAAAAGAAAAAAATATATACATAATGTAGCTTGAAACACTGGACAGATTAAAGCAAAAATGGCAAATTATACCATAATATAACTTTGAACATATTATTTTAGTATCAAATTAGTGTGAAGATCATCAGTACTCCCCCACATAAAATAAATAGGACTTTAAAAGTTGCTTATTGTCGCACATGTTGCTCGCAGTGTTCTTTCCACATTCTAAATGTACTTTTGCACTAACTGACAATAAATGACAATAATGCAACGTTAATAAATCATGTTGTGGTGGGGACATCTGTGCATAAAAAAAAGGGGGACGTAATGGAAAAGTGGAAAATGGACCAGTGCTGGTTTTAAGGTTTGGAACACATTAAGGTGTAAAAGCTTTGCCGCGTCATCACAATTCACAAGTCATTAGTGCTTTGCTGTCAATCACAGGACACATCCAGTGCCGTGAAAAAGTGTTGGCCCCCTTCTCAAATTCTTATATTTTTGCATAGTTTCCCCGCATTAATGTTTAGGTATCGTCAAACCAATGTAAATAACAGACAAATATAACCGAAGTGAACTTAAACTGCTGTTTTTAAATGGTGATTTCGTTCATTAAGGGCAAAAAACCTATTGAGTTCCCTGGCCCTGTGTGAAAAAGTAATAATTGCCCCGTTAAACCTCTGAAGTGGTTGTGCCATCCTCAGCAGCAACAACTGAAATCAAGCGTTTTTTTTATAACTGGCAATGAGATAATTTGGCCCACTCTTCTTTGCAGAATTGTTTGAATTCAGCACAAATGGAGGTTTTTGAGCGTGAACAGCCTTTTTAAGGTCATCCCACTGCATTTCAATCGGATTCAAGTCTGGACTTTGACGAGGCCACTCCAAAACCTTCATTTTGCTTTTCAAAGCCATTCAGAAGTCGTTATCCTACTGCAGAACCCAAGGGCACTTCAGCTTGAGATCACAAACTGATGGCTGAACATTCTCCTTCAGGATTTTCTGTTAGAGCAGAATTCATGGTTCCATCAATCACAGCACGTTGTCCAGGTGCTGAAGGTGCAAAGCAGCCCGAGACCGTCTCACTACCACCACAATGTTTGACTGTTGGTACGATGTTCTTTTCCTGAAATGCAGTGCGACATTTACGCCAGATGTAACGTGACACACACCTTCCAAAAAGCTCAACTTTCATCTCGTCACTCCATATAATATTCCCCCAAACGTCTTGGGAATCATTCAGATGTTTTTTTTTTTTTTTTGCAAAAGTAAGTGATCCTTTATGTTCTTTTCGATCAGCAGTGGTTTTTGCCATGGATGCCATTTTTGCCCAGTCTCTTCCTTGTTGTTGTGTCATGAACACTGACCTGAACTGAGGCAAGGGAGGCCTGCAGGTTTTTTTTTAGAAGTTGTCCTGAGTACCTTTGTGGCCTCCTGGATGAGTCATTGCTGTTCTCTTGGGGTAATCTTTGGAGGCCGGCCATTTCTGGGAAGGTTCACCACTGTTCCGTGTTTTCTCCATGTGAGGATAATGGCTCTCCCTATGGTTCGCTGGAATCCCAAAGCTTTAGCAATGGCTTTTGTAACCCTTCATAGACTGATAGATGTCAATTACTGTATTTCTCGACTGCTCTGGAATTTCTTTGGATCATGTCATTTGCTGCAGCTTTTTTAGATCTTTTGTCCAACTTGATTCTGCTTAAGTGATCTATTGATTGAACAGGTCAGGAGGTAATCAGGCTTGGGTGTGATCAGTGAAAATTTACCAAACGTTGTGATTAGCCACAATGAATTCCTGACTTAACAATGGGGGTAATTACGATTCCACACAGACCCAGGTAACTTTGAATAGTTTTTTTTCCTTAATAAATGAAATCGCCATTTAAAAACAGCATTTTAAGTTCACTGGGGTTATATTTGTTTGGTGATCTTAAACATTAAAGTAGGGAAACTATGCAAGCCAATATTTTTTCATGGCACTGTACATACAGACAAACAACCAGTCACACTCACATTAAAGCCTACAGAGGATATAAGAAGTCTACACACCCCTGTTTAATAGCAGGTGTTCGAAGAATTGAAACTTTTTTGTACAACTCAATTAAAAATATATATCTTTTTAAGAATAAACAACTGAAATGATGTGGTTGCACAATTGTCCACACCCTCTAATAACTGGAGATCTAGCTGTGTTCAGAATTGACCAATCACATTAAAACTCGTTTTAATTGGGAGTCAGCACACTGCCACCATTCAGCACGCAACGTGGAGTCGCTGCGCGCATCGAGACACAGAGGAGCCTACTGCCCATGTCAAACATTTAGCCAAAGTCAATGGGGAAAGATTGCTCACAACTTTGGATGAACTTGACACCAACCTGATAGAACACCTTTGGGATGAATTAGAGTGCAGACGGAGAGCCAGGCCTTCCTGTCCAACATCACTGTGTGGCGTCACAAATGCGCTCATATGTGAGTCAAGGCAGGTGAGCGAATACTTTTGGGAATATAATGTATCTGTCCCCCAGAATGGATGTTGCGTCACTTGACTCACTAAAACAAACAACAGAGATGAATCAATCAATTTCATCCATCATGACCGATATACTACTTATCTTGCTTATCTTTAAAAAAAAGTTATATTTTTCAAATATTTGTATTTTGCTATCAATATTTTTATTGATGTCTTGTCTGCAATTAATGTGGTGACGCCCATCCATGTAGTGCGGCGCCCTAGCGCCCTCTATTGAACAGCCACTGCAATTTAGTCTTCTCAATCAATACTAACATGACTAAGCTCCTAATCATTCATATTATATCGGAAGATCCTGTTTCTTTGGGTTTATTCCTTTTTTTTGTAAAGCAAGCAGAGGAGGAGAAAGAGGAGGGGCAGAGAGCAGAAAGAGGAGGAGGACTGCTGTGTACGGCTGACTTGCATGGGATGCTGATGCTGTTGCATGCTGCCTCCGTCCATCCCTCTCCCTCGGACGTGGCGGGGGGGAGAGAGAGAGGGGGAGGAGGGGGGGGACAAGGAGTGGTTGTGTGATTCCCGTTTAGCGTACGAGACGGAGAGAAACGGCATGAGGGTGGAAGAAGAGGAGGAGGAAGAGGAGTTGGTGGGGAGGGGGGCGCATCCCCCCCAATACACACACACACACACACACACACACACTCCAGCATGGATTCGACGTGGAGCAAACGGAGCGGCTTCTTCTCCGGAGCGGTTGGGAGCGGTAAGTTGACGCTCTTCTTATTTCTACAACTGACACAAGGTGAGGGTTGCCATGGTAACGACTGATGAATGACAGCCTCATCAGCATCCTTCACGCGGCTTCAACACGACCGAGACGGTCCACGGGAGGTTCTGGCTGTGCGTTCTGATTGGACGGGAAGCAAACAGTAGCGCTCCTCAACAGTGGAGCCGATCGGAAGATTGCTGGGAGTGGATAAAAGGATATTAATGAGAGAGAAAAAAAGAGAAAAAATATTTTAAAATGTGAATATGACTAAAATAGTATTAGAAAAGGCAAGTTCGTTAGCACCATTCATTCATGCCTTACACAGGCGAAGAAATAATGATTGAACAATATGAAATGAAAAATAAAAGTATAATCCCAACGTAAACGCAGGGACCAGTAAAAACAGAGAGCAAAACGGTCATGACAAAACACATTGATTATCAAGTTAAAATCACAAAATTGGTGGTGCAAACAAAAAAAAAAAAAAAGTCATATTTTGGACTTATGAAAAAGCAACAGTGTAAAATAAAGTTTCCGGGTGAGATTTAAACGTACCAACAATTTAAATACATTTTGGGGGAAATAAAAACAAATCTTCACATTCGAGTTATCATAATGGACAGGTGCTGACTATTTGCTGGAATTGTGTATGCTAATGGCCCCAACTGATCCAGCATGGTAGAGTAAAGGTCCGTGTTAAGTTTGTTACTCAAAAGTTGCACCAATAACTATACTTGGCATTATTATGTAATTATTATTAATATTGTGAATTCGGTGCCTATTAGAGAGCAGCCTAGTGGCTCATTTCTGTCTTACCCCACTTATAAACAAATAGACGACTATGTTTATTATCAGAAACTGTGAGCATTTTCAATATTTTGGGCTTTTCATAATAGTTCCTCAAATGCTTTTTCACGCAAAAAAAAAACCAAAAACGTGTACCGGCTAAAGTGCTCTAACGCGCCCTAAATGGCCCAGGTGCCATATGTTATGCACCGAAATGCAGCCATATTGCATCATCATCATCATCATCATTATAGCAGGCGCCTTTAGTTCCGAGCAATTAAGCAGCAATGCAGCATGCGCTCCCGTGTTGTCCGCATGTGAAATGTCATGTGTCCAGCCCCGGTTGACGGATAAAATGGGCGTGTGGCAGCAGACAGCAGTCGTGCTGTATAAAAATAAAATAAAATAAAATAAAATAAAAGGCCCCTCCAGCTGGAGCCAGTTCACTTCCAATCAAGTCAATTCAGGAAACTGACCCCCCCCCCCCCCCCCCCCCCCGCCCCGCCGCCCACCACCCACCACCAACCCACTAAATGGCAAAAACCAGATGTCGTCCGCCAGCCGCGAAATAAAGTTAGCGCCGCAATAAATGAAAGGCTAATCGCGTGCATATGTGGATGTGGATGAGGTCATGTGACGTCAGCGTAAGAGTGCACAATTTGCCCCCGGCCTCAACCCCACCCTCAACCCCGCTCTCCCACAGGAAGGAAGGAAGGAAGGAAGGAAGGAAGCAAGATGATGCTGTCATGTACTGGAGCTTCGCTGCGACATCCCAGTCAAACGCATTCACGTCACTCCAGTTCAAATGAAGAGCTGCCTTTTTACACCTTCGTGAAGATCGTTGCGGAGAAGACAAGACGTTCGACTTGGCTTGATGAAAGAATAGACATGGGTTAATGAGAGCAGCGATCCCTTAATAATGAGGAAAAAAAAGATAGAAAAGATAGAAGATAGCAAGATTCTTCACTTTGGATGTCTGGGATTGTTTCCCCCTATCGTGCAGCAGTGCCTTGAGATACACGTGACCTTTAAGATATGAGCCGTCGATCGGCCCATTTTTATTTTTTTTTCACTTCACAATAAGCGGCAGTTTGGCAGATGTAATTATAAAATATTCTCCCCAAACAAAGGTTCCTTATTTCCATTCTCAGCTGAATCTTTCTATCAAACTAAACATCAAACAAATCGTATAACACATTGGATATTTAAAGCAACCATGTAGCCTCCGCTAGCAGAATACTAACATACAATGGGAAACTCCATAGGCACATGGGCTAACAATTAGCATCTATGGTATGTGACCGTATTATTACCCTTCAAGCAATGGGTATATGAACACAAATGGCACCACAACACATGTAGACAAACCTTATAACAATACTCTCAAGCATATATTCTTTATCCTCTGCAAAGAACGACATTAAATAAGGCGTGTTTTTCAGCAACCATTTTGGGTGGCAAACTAAAGAAACCTGACAATTCAATTCAATTCTCTCTTGTAGGCACGGTGGTGCCTTTGCCTTGAGATACGAGTTTCATTTATTCCTGAACATACTCGTATCTCAAAACACACCTCTTTCCATCCATCTTTCCCCACTGAAATGAATGAAAATACCAATAATCCGTCCTAGCCTGCCCCCCTCCCAAAAAAAATTAAAAAATTATGTTTTTAATGAGGAAGAATAATAACTCTATAATATTGTACTTTTGAAAAACATAGAGTAAAAACATCAATAGAAGGGAAAGAATAAGGCAGTTTGTGCATCATGATATAATGCTGAAATTCAATGTATTACCTTGACCACCAGGAGGCAGTATAATACTACACTGTCATGCAGACAAAAACAAAGAAGAATGGACTACGACTACTACTACTATGTCTACTTCTGCTACGACTGTAAGTGGTTGAGTAAGATACTGTCAATTTTCATTGGCGATAAAGAATATATGCCTGTGAGTGCTGTTATATTAGCAATCTAACCTTTAGCATGTCAATTTTGTTTTTCATTGCTTGATAGCAGTCGGCTGTGAACGCTACCACAGCGGTGCAGATCTGAGTTGCGCCGCCCGCCGCGCAGGAGTCACGGCGTTCACGAAAACAGAGCCCTGAACGTGCGTAATCGACAACAAAAAGAGTCCGACGCGCTTGCCAGTAGCAGTAGCACTGCTGTCAGTGTCAGTTGAGGAGGATGCAGTCAAGATGAAGTGGAGAGTGACACGAGTGACGCTATTAATCTCGAAGCGGTCGAAATGATAAATGAATGTTATTATCAATTACAGTAAAAGCGTTGAGATCATTCGCTCGTTACATAATAATCCTCAAGAAGGATTTTGAGGACTTTATCGAGCTCGGGAAATGGGAGAATTTCCTCAAATTCACACTTTTTAGTTGATATTCAACATGAATATTGAAAATCTGCAGTACACGGATGTGGAGGGCCCCATGATTAGGTTTGGCTGGGGCCCCCAAATGATTTCATACACCTGTTTGTTGTTGTGACTTGCCGTCTCCCAGTGTTCAGTAATTACACTTTATAAAACCAGTTTATTCCTTTACCTGTACATTTTTATTTTCATTTTAGTACAAAAGAGTGCTATTTTCCTTGATTCCCTGCTGTTTTGTGGCGGCTGGTAAGTAACACTATATATACATTTTTCTTTGGTGGTGCAGCGTGAGATTTTCTCATGTAGAATGTTTGTCAGAAAGACTCCAGGGCCGCCAACACAAAAGATATTTTGGAAATACAACTACAAGATTTCCCCAACAAAGTATAGTGGAACTGTGGGATGCTCGCGGCATTGTGAGCGGGCGCGTTGTGACAGTGAAGCAGCCACCAAGCTTTCCTGGCACAACTCTCGTCACTTTTGCACACTGAATGAAGCAAACGCTGCAGGATCCTTTTGTAGAGACGCTGAAGGGCAAAACTGGTAGTCTTGGAACTTTTCTGACACTCCTCGGCTGTGCCTTGAAAAAAAAAAAAAAACTGGCTGGGAAACACTCAAGCTACATGAGGTAAATATGCAACATACATCCTAGCATCTATGTTGCAGGGTGTGGGGGTGGTAGGGGTGGGCCTTGTATATTTCTTGCCATATTTAATTGTCGATTTTCATTTCTGTAGAGCACTGTGTTGCATTTTAGTCTGTGAAAAGTGCTATATAAATTTGATTTGATTTAATTTTATAACAGTACTCAGTCATATATTCTTTATCCTCTATAAAGAACGACAAATAATGCTGTACTGACGAGCTGAGAGGGGTTAGTGTTTCAATGAACAGTGTGTGTGTGTGTGTGTGTGTGTCTGTCTGTCTGTCTGTCGGTCTGTCCGTCTTAGACTGCCCCCGGGTGGCGAAGGTGGGCACACCAGAACATTCAATTGGGACATTCAATGAATTAATCAATTAATAATTTTTTTAATTCTATTTAATCATGTCATTACTGTATATTTTATGGAGCGCTTATTTTTTTCCTCATTAAAATACACATTGGAGGAATTTTTGTTGTTTTTACGGGAAAGGCTCGTACGGATGAATGGCATTCACATTTCCGTTGATTTCTAACGGCAAAAGATGATTTGAGATATGTGTGTCTCGCGTGGCAAGCGTGGTCACGGAACGTATTAAACGCGTATCTCAAGGCACCACGGAATGTAGTGCGAAGAGTAAACAGCGGCGAGGTTAAAGGGATGAAAAAAAGGAAACAAATGGGTAATGTTTGTAAACCACTTTGTCCCGCCAGGAGCTCTCCGTGGTGCTGATGCAATACCCCCCAAATCCCCTCCTTCCATCCACTGTATGCTGCCCTGATTGACACGTCCTGCTCTCTAATTGGCAAGTGTGTACCGACATTATTCTCCACGGGACAGGCCTGAGGCAGAAAAGCTGATGAAGGGAGTGGTGGGGGGGGGGGGGGGGGGGGGGTGCAGCGTATCACACAAAGCACACACCCAGCGACATCTATTTGATCACAGAAGAGCAGCCCCCTGCCCTCCTTAAATACAGTACAAAGACTGTGTTTAGGTGTTCAGGATTTAAAAAAAAAAACATGCAGTCACATTATTGGGCTCGGAACATAATAAAAGAATGTCACATTGTTATTCAAGGTGAACACTTTTCTCTCACTCTTGTCTGTCTTCTCCCATAGGTGCTGTCGCCTGAGGATGAAGAAGAAGAAGAAGAAGAAGAAAAAGATGAAGAAGAGAAGGGCCTTCGGGCTCCGCTCTCGACCACGGGTATTCTTGGGTTGATAATACAGATGTGGATGTTATTGCTTGAGAATACGCGTAGTCGAGTGGAGGCTTTGTCATCCGAAGGACGTTCGGAACGAAAAGGCGCGCTCGCGGGTAAGTTTCCAACGTGATGCAAAAACGCGATAGTCCTCAAAACCGCTCACGTAAATGCCGCTTTGTTTGTTTGTTTGTTTGTTTGTTTGTTTTGTCGATTAACCATTCTAGGTTTATAAAGCGTTGTCCCTCGTAGCACCTGTAGAGAAAATGAGTTTGCCCGCATCTCCTGCGAAAGGCGCTGATGGCAACGACCTCCTGCACAGCGCTAACGCTAAGCTCAACTCCCCGCAGGCATTATTAGTTCAGGGAGATGAACACTCCAGTCGCACGTCTATTACAAACCTTCCACTACTCCATCACTTGTGCCCTGGAGGAGAGCGAGAAAGAGAGCAAGAGAGAGAGGCTATAATCTTATTAGCGGTGAGCCGCTTAAATGGCCTGCATGTTTCCGCCTGAATTAGTAGGATTTTGCACAAAAACAACACCGTTTTTAGTACAGAAATTACATTTTGATGAAATTCATTTCTCACAGGTAAGCTGGCGCCTATCCCAGTCAATGGCAGAATAGAAAAAAAAAATGTATTTATATCCATATATGTACAGTGGAATCTTAGTTTACAAACAATTCAATTTATGAACAATTCTTTGAACGAAAATTTACCACAGGTTTGACATTATTTTCGGAAGGCTCTGATCTTTGTGCTTTTTCTCACGCCGCATAAACATGATTGGCTCCATGCTTTGGATATCTTTGTTTTTTTTGTGCCTAAAATGGCTGCCACAACCCACAATGCAACGCAAAAACTGCGCTGCATTGTGGGATGCGGTGGCCATTTAGGACTAGCAATGACCACAGTGAACGAAAACATGACTGGATCCGACAAGGTTAAGACAGTGGCCCGTTTCCACTTAGTAGCATCTTTTAAAAAACCACACTGTATTACTCTGCTTTTTTTTTCAAAGGTTACTACCAAAATTATTTGTACTCTTGAAACTTTTCACCCCACTTTTACTTTTTGTTTTTTTTGTTTTTTTAAAAAGACAAATAATTTGGAATGAGGGAATAGCGGCGAACAGACAGGGGTTCACTGCAGTATTTAAAAAAAAAAAATCTGTATACATTTCTACTTGATTAAAAAAACATGAAAAGCAAGTATTTAATGTTTATTTGTCTTGGCAGAATACAGTATAAAAGATTTCACGGGGCCCCCGTTTGCCATCTGTGTGGAGGGTGCACTAAAGTCCAATGCCCACCTAATGTGCAATGTGGAATTTGAGGGGGGAAAAATACTCCTGAAAACAGTTTGGACATCACACACGCGAAATGTCAACTCGAAAGGTTTGACTTCCCAAGTGCAGTTTGCTTTTTTTTTTCTTTTTTTTGTGTGATGCCACTGCAAAAGAGTACATGGCATGGTAAAGCCGCAGCAATCATAAAAGGAGGAGAATGGAATGGACATCACAAAGTCAGCTGTGTTAAGTCTACTTACATCTAACTGTTTTTGTTAAAAAAAAATGGTAAAAAGTGTGTCGCATGAAGTGGACAAGATTTAGCCTCCGTCTACGTTTCCCTTACATGCTACACAAGGGTGAGTCATCTTGTTACATTTCCCTTTACTTCTACTCTACAGTTATTAACTGTTTTTTTTTTTTTTTTACTTGTATGGGAGTTAATAATGTTAAAATGTTTCTTCAAATTGTCTACACGGTTAATAAAGGTTTTTATCACGGCGACAGTTTGATCCCGAATTATTCAATCTTTATGATTTCCCACAGGTACAAAACAAAATAAAAAATGTTTATGGATGCAAATAAATCAGACGCTGAGAGAGAGAAAGAAAGCGAGAGAGGCTATAATCTTATTATTCTTGAGCAGCTCTCAAATGAATTTAGTAGGAGTTTGTACAAAACAACATTGCAATTAGTGGAAAATTAGAATTATTTTTTAAGGTTACTTGAAACATTATGAATATTTTAAAAACAACCTTAACCATTCCCACTGCACAGTTCATAAAGATTTTATGATAGCAACAGTTTGATCCTGGCTTCTTTCCATTATTTCCTGGAGGGAAAAGTGTTTATAAATCCCAATAAATCACAGGTTGACCAGCGTTCCCAAACGCACTGCTTAACTTTAGAAGTTCCACTGCATAAATATGTTTTCATTTTCCTACTGAATTCCTATAACAGAAAGATTTGTTGACGATGAGATGGGTTTGTTGTTTGTCAGCACGTCTGCCGCACAGATCTGAGATTCTCACTTGGAATCCGGAGGCCCACCCGCGGTGGCGTTTGCGTGTTCTTCTCATGTCTGTGGCTTTTCTCTGGGTGCTCTGGGCTCCTCCCACATTCCCAAAAACATGCAAATTAGGCTCAGGTGGGTAATAATGGGCTACTTAAGTATTTTCTTCCGGTTGAACTTGAAGAGTAGTTTTACTTTTACTCGAGTAGGTTTGTTAAGGAAAAGCAGTACTTTTACTCTATTACATGGAGCTACTTTCTATTATTTAGATTAATCTATTGCTTGTGCGGTCTATGTTTTGGTTTGTCAGCGAGGCTTGCGTCACATGACTCTGTTTCAGCAATCCAGTGGCACTACTAGTGACGTTTGACTCCATCTGACCAATAAAGCGGCGGCGGGTAATCACATGACCGCACACTGATTTTGCACATTCCCACTTGATATTTTTGTTTTTTGGACTACTTTTTTACTTGAGTGACATTATTCTAAAGTAGCAGTACTCTTACTTGAGTCCAATTTGTGGCCCCTCCACCCATCTCTGATGTGAGGTTCATTAAAGCTGCTCGATTGGCCAAAGGTGTGAATGCCGGGAAAGGCTCCAGCTCACCCTAATAAGGATCAGCACTACAGAAAACGGTTCGATGGAATTGAAACATTGTTCCCTTTTTCTACACGTACTTACCTCGTAACGCGAGGTTGTTGTGCGAGTGGATGGAGCCCATGTAAGAGTCCCCACGTTAGCAAAGTCCAAGAGCTCCACATGCCAATAGGGAAATAAGCTATCGATTTTGCGTCTCTGTTACTATTTTTAGCCGGAATGATGGATGTTTATGTCTTTTATTGATCAAGCCGAGGTGCGGGTCGGCGGGTATGCTGATTAATCGGGAGGCCGCCACCCTATTGGAAGAAGACATTTGAGCGCCATTAGCATTTTTGCTAAGAGATATAAACGAGCGGCAGTTTTGTTTTGTTGTTGTTTTTGCGCTGCGCTATCAGCAATATATTAGCATCTGTGCGCGTGATAAATGACGCTCATATCACTTAATGTCGCATGAGTTTTAACCACCGCGTGAGCACGACGAGCATTTCGTCGCAGCAGAATGCAATTAAGGATTTTAATGAGAATCTCCACACTGGTGTTGTGTAAACTTGTTGATTGGGCAGAGCTGTGGGCGCACTTTTGTTTGGATTTGTCCGTGTGTGTGTGTGTGTGCGCGCGCGCTAAGCAACAAAATGACTATTGTGAGCACAGCTCCAGGTGCCTAGCAACCACGTCGCTGTTTCCTTGGCAACAGTTGCCTCGCAGTCACTGTGTGGGTGATTGGCAGACTTGACAACGTACATGTACTGACCCCTGACCCCACGTGCTGAATAAAAGAGGATAAAGAGCAATAGAGGGAGGGGCAAGGGCAGGCGCGCGCACACACATTCACACACACACACGGGAGAGGCCAAGTGATAATCACTCTCCATTGTAATCGTCCTCCAGCATTTTTCATAAGGTGTCGTCAATAGCGCTCCAGCTGGGCTCTGTCATCAAACACAACACACACACACACGACCACTCCATGTCTCATTTATTGTCACAGGCTACTTGTGTTACCGTATGTGTACTGCGGTCATGAATGGGAAAACGTGAAGGGAGTAGACGACGGTTTTGGATTTTGAATTTGTAGTGCCGTTAATTACAATATGTTCTGGGCTCGGTGACTGGGTTGTCTGTTTTCTCCATTAAATCAGCAGTTTGGCGTGAAAAAACAAAGATCATCTGTGCAATTCTTCAGGAGGCTACTATTTTCATTTGTACACATTTCTATTTCTTCTGTTGGTGAAGCAGCTCCTTCATCGGGCAAAAGAAGCATAGTGACTTAAACCTGGAGTATGTAACAATTGTTTTGTCCTTTTCAGCCAAGCCACTACTAGAGGAGATGAAACAATGCTGATTAAGTATATCTGCTCCGCTAACATCGTGCTGTATTTTCAGTATTTGCTTTTTTTTTTGTATATTTAGTGAATGCCCAATTCACTGAAAAAATCTGAATGGGTTTCGGCTCTCGTGGTGGATATGGTTCGATTCGCACGACGCAAGCACTATTCATTTGCAGTCTGGATACGGAGGAGTAAGTCTCAGTCTCCAATAACATCACAACTGTTGCTAGATTAGTTGATAGTTGCCTTTTTATATTAATAAAAAAAAAATTTAAAGTCACTGCAGGGTTCGTAAAGTCCCCATATAGAGCAAAAAAAAACCTCCGTTACTAAGTTGGCAACATTGAGTAACCACGTCCTAGCTCCGCCCCAGTCGTCATGGGAACAAAAGCCGCACTTGGTATTGTGATGAGACAGAACCCCCCCCGCAAAACAAAGTGATTTGAACCAGACTGTGAGAAGTGAATGTTCAGTGTGCTGCAGTTCTTTGTCCGTCATATACCAGAGACCTTTTAATAAGCAAACCAAAATGTATAGCACATTTCATACATAAGGTAACTCAATGTGCTTTACATTATTAATATAAATAATAAGACACCTAAGAACTGTTTAAAAAAACTAAACTGCACGTCTCCTTTAATGTTATTTTTTTCAAAGTAAACAAAAAAAAAAAAAGTCCTGTACTATGAAAAAATATTTCAGGGTTTTCTTCTTTGGGCTTTTAATAACAACAGCCTGAGGAAAAACCTATTCATTTCAAATTTTAACACCTGAAATTATTTAAATACTTTACAAATATTTGCATATTGCCTGTTGATAGCTGTTCAATGTTCCTTTTATATTTTCCCATCCTAAGCTCTGGACCAAAACTGCAGTCTTTACTACATTTCAATTTAAAATACAACAAAACTAGAGAGAAAACATCCACCACCTGTTTGTAATGTTTATTCTTATTGCTTCCATTTTGACAATCATCCAGGTCATAGCAACTACAGTCAAGTTTTTATTTTTTTTTTGCACACCATGTGTTCAGTTGCATAGAAAACCAACACACACACACATTAAATAAAATCACAGTGTATTGTACATATTTAGTGATTATGTGTAACCTTTTTAGCAACCAAAAGAACCTGAATGATTTGATTTCCCAGTGAGATGACCTGATGCTGTGTCACCATTACGAAGACGACGAGAGCAGCGGCTCGTTATTTACTGGACATGATGCTTGACCACAGTAAAATATTGGAATGATGAAATTTTGTGACATCATAAGCACAGACTGCAGAATTTCAAACTCCTTCACTGCCATTGATGAGTTTTGACGTTAACTGGGAGTACTGGCAGTGAATGAGTTTTTAAGTAAATTAAAAAATCTTTAACAATATATAATGTTTTTCCGTTTGGTATACACTCATTGGCCACTGCATTAGGTCTGCCTGCATAATAAGATCCAGTACTGTAAAAAACAAACAAAACACTTAAAACAGGGGTGTCAAACTCATTTTTGTCATGTGCCACATTCTAGTTATTATTCCACTGAGTGCTGCTATGACTGCGAACCAAATAAATGTATGATTGTCTCATGATATAACATATACCGGTACACACCAAATTGATAAGATAACTAGTTTTGAAATCAGAAGCCAGTTTAAAAAAAACAACAACAACAGTTCAACATTTATTCAATTCATTCTAAAAGGTTGCTTGGTCACAAAAAAATGACTGCATTATCTCAATATTATTAAAAGTGAAGACAATTTGCAATTTTGGTATTTTACCAAATTACTAAGTAAACACGTTTTGCTTTCGCAGGCCACATAAAATGATGTGTAGGGCCGCATCTGGCCCCCGGGCCTTGAGTTTGACAACTGTGCCTTAAAATAATTATAATACCAATTGTTTTTTTTTTTTTGGGGGGGGGGGGGGGGGGTAAGTAAGTCATAAAAGTAGTCATTATTTTCTTTTCTTTTTTTAATGTTTCTGACTGTAGTTTTCAGTCATGTGGAAGTGCCCCCATGCACAATTGAGCGTGTTGCATGAATCCAACTTGAATGCGACTTTAAGAACGCGGGAGGAAGCCGGAGGGGAGCATGTGAGATCTGAACCCCCCCCCCCCCGAGGCAGAAATGCTAACCACTAAATCACCGTGCTGCTTAATATTGTCACCCACGTGACGTGGCGAAATTGGAATTTCCTATTGCATGTCAGATGGCGCAGGTGTTCCTAATAAAGTGGCCAGCGACTGTAGCTTCGGTCTGGATTCGCAAGTGTACACACAGCCAGATCATTCAGCATGGGATTTTTGCAGGCATTTTTAATAAATTTGCACTGTTAAAGTAAAGCCAAAAACATTTTAAAATAGAAGCAGGGAGGGAAAAAAAGTAAAATATACATTTGAAAGTTTGACTGGCAGTCGCGCTCACTATGGGTGCACACACACACACAAAAGTGGAAAATGCCAGCCATTATTTATAGTCTCGCTCCACCTCCGGGGCTACTGATTGGCCGATTCACAAGCGTCTATCCAATCACTGTACACGTCCACTGGCTCCGACAGATCTGGAGAGGGAAGGGTTAAGGAGACTTTGTTGCGTGACATCATTTTGTGTCAGAAATGAGATGAACTTTGGAAATCAATAAATAAACCGTGACAAAGCGCATCGGGCTGTTTTTAAGAGGGTGATCAATTATCACAAAGTGGATATAGATCGGAAAGATCAATTACTCATCAAAGCGTTCTACCAAAAGGTATTATTCTTTTGGACAAACCAACAAAGGTTAAAAGTCGTAATATAACAAAGACGTGTATTATTATGAAAACATTTCATGTTTTTTTTATATTGAAAAAATTATGAATAGTCATCATTTTAAGAGGGAACAAATTATAATATTCCAAGCAATACATCATAATCGCATAAGGATTTGTTTGGGAATTTTAGGAGATTTAAATTAAGATATGAGACTAAGATTATAATATTACGAGAATGGTCATATGCTATAAAACAAAATCTTAACACTTTTACAAGAATAAAGTAGTAGAAGTAGTGAGTTATGAGAGCAAATTCAGAATATTAGAAGTTTGAAAGCATCATTTCTAACAAAGTCATTTTATAAAATGAAGTGGCAATTTTAAGTAAACCGTAATAGAATAAATGTACTTGTAATTTTATGAGGAAGTCTTATATTGCATCACAAATGTGATATGAGAATATGGTGAAACATACAAATAAAATGTTATAAAATTTAATAATAAAATTTGACAAAAGTTGTAATGTTTTGTGAATAGCTGCAAAGCTACGACAGACGTCTTCTTTTGTTTTATAAAAGTAGTATAAAAATCAAACCTTAAAATTTGATGCTTAATGTCAGACAAAATATTTAAAATGGAAAGTTTTAACTGTCATTAAGATAATGTGATAATGAGCAGAAAAAAAAGGTGTAATTTAAAATAAAAAGGTCACATCACGAGAAGAAAGTCATAACATTACAAGAAGAATTTTTACGAGAATAATTCTCAGTGTACGGGTGCAAAAAAAAAAGAACATTTTATAAATTAAAGCAGTGAATGAATGAAGTCATAATTTTTGAGAGCGGTTAATGTAATGCTCACAAAAGCGCTGACATGAGCTCATCACAGGGCCCACTTTGGCTTTTTCCCAACAAGTGTTCTTGTTGTCATCCTCAATAAATGTCTTTCTGTTCTCATGAAAACACTCATTAATAACTTCTGTGTTTTAAGACCTTTGTTTGCATTCTGCGCAAGAATTCCGCACACAAATGCCTTCCTCCAGCCTTCTGTCAGCCGCGACACTTCGCGTAACTCGCCCGCCGCCGACCACGCCGATAACCTCCGACGCTACATCGGCTGTCTGAGCACGTAGGAGGCAGGCGCCAAATCCTCAATTAGGATTGGTACAAAGACCAAAAAGCGCACGGAGTCATGATGTGCCAATAAATCAGCGGTTAAACGGCCGGGGCAAGAAGATTATGCTGAAAGCTTCCAGTAAATGGACACTGTGGTAAAGCTAATGGAAGTGTCTCAAGCTCATCGTTAAGAAACATAACAGGACAGACCACGCGTGCGTATTCTTATGGAGCACAGTCCTCGACGAAATGTTTCACGGTCCTTCCAACGCTGCTTCCCGTTAGCGTAAAACTGCTGTGAGACAATTTGTCACCGTGCGTTACAGTGACTCGCCTCTTCGCCAGCCATTCTCGGTTCACGACGGCGTTCCGTTTGGAAGTGTGTCAGAGCACTTCCAGGACTGGTGTCACATATCATATACATATTGGGAACGTGTGCGTGGCCTGCAGATGAACTCCAGCACAACTTCTAACACAGCCGTATACACGTTCGCCAACAAACAAGCGCCACTATACTGACCGACATGAAAATATTGTAGCATAGTAGGCCTAAAGTGTTAATTAAAACCAAGGCCGGTTTTATTCCTAAAATGTACACCTAATATTTAATGTATATTCTATTTTCGATCAAAATCATCAATTAATTTAATAATCAAGTCAGCCACGACGTAATCGGAAGGGCTACGGCTAACCGGCTTTAGCAACGGAGTCCGAAAGTTGAAGCATTTCACCAACAATACTAAAGAAGAATAAAATGCAAAACCTGCGAGACTGAACTTGCCTTTCATGGCAGCATGACAGCGCATCTAAAGAGGAAGCACATTGTGGTTAATTCAATTTCTGACGAAGAGGGACAATCATCTCGCTGAGCTAATTGGCTAGTTAGCTGCTAATATTTATGGCCTCACGAACCCCAACTCTCATGCAGCTATTTCCTTAGTGCAGGGGTGTCAAACTCAAATTCACGGTGGGACAAAATCACGGGCCAAACTCAATATTTAATAGGCTTTACACGATCAACATTTTTGGGGCCGATTACCGATCAGCGAGTTGAAAAAAAAAAAAAACGATAACTGATCACCGATCCGATTATAAGATGGAAGAGTGTGTCTATTTAAATGACCTGTTCATTTACTGTATATACTTGTGTACTTAATTGCTCAAAAAAATATATTATTTTTTCATCCATTTATGCCAGTGAGGCATAGTGACAGACAGAACAAATTCATGGTCTTCTATTAGATGGCAGGAAGTAAATACAGTCATTAATGTATCCACGTTTTGTGACATTTTTGTTTGTTGGTGTGCCGTGAGATTTTTCAATTGTAAAATATGTGCCTTGGCTCCATAAAGGTTGGAAATCACTGCTCTCGTCAGATCGTGTATTCTAATCGGTCAGGTCAAACCAACATTACAACGTGACAGAAATAATGGGTGCTAACTTACTGTAATTAAATTACTTTATTTTTAATTCAATTACTTCACCCACATCGAAACCTTCGAGCATGATTCGACAGAACGGCGGCATGTTTACGTCCAACCGTTCGTGCTAGCAGTAGCTTGCTAGGCTACATAACGTTTTTGTTGCCTGCTTGCGAGCCGCATCGTATTCAAAGTACGTGAACATACCTGAAGCAAGCCTTGAACGAACGTCCTCTCTTGTCCTGAGCAGCGGTGACCCCCAACACACGTTTTTCCCCATTTTATCCTTATAATACAAAGTCGGCGCGCTCCACTCTTGTTGTCGTCCCCACGGTAACGAGTGTATCCGGTCGCATTTGAGTTGATAAACCTGTATGATCGTAAAAAAACGGGATGCGGTGGTATCGGAATACAAGATTTTATTGCAGTAGTCCGATGCCGACGCGGAGTAAATGTCTTTTGCGGAGCCGATCAATGACGTCATTGATCGCCTCGGCGAGTTATTAAAGCCGATCAGCATAAAATGCTAAATATCGGCCGATACCAATCAGCCGTGAAAAGTCTAATATTTAATGAAAAATCACTGCGATGTGCAAGTTTATCATATGACAACAAACTTAAATTTTGCATAAACACTGAATCTGGAATAAACAAACATTAATACTATAAACATGAGAAATCAAATTTGCGATAAAAGAGATCAGTGGTATTTGTTTGATGTTTTGTATTTAAATAGATAACATGAATTCTTCTGTCTCTCCATCTTCTATTTATCTTTCTCCAACTACCTTACTTTTTTATGCAAGTCTTTTTTCAAAGGCCAAGAACAAAACAACCCAAAAAAAATGAGGATGTCCTTCAATAAAAATCCAAACTTCAAACTATTAACAGTCCCTGCCTAGGAGTTGATAAAGGGCCTTAAAAAAACAACAACGATTCAATGATGTTATATTCTTTGTTACAGCCACGTTGCTCCGCACCCGACAAACAGGTCTGTCTTTTAATTCGTGAAAAAAAAAAAGTTAACCGTTTTCCATCTTTCGTTTGGCCATTTTGGGAAGGGGAAGTGTAAATTTGCTCGATGAGACTCGTAGCATATTTGCTAACCACTGCAACAGAAAGAGAAGAGGCGCTCACCAGTCTAGACTGATGGGCCAACACACTAGCAAAGCATTCTGGGATTTGGAATATTAGTGGCGCATGTGCTATGTACTGGCGGGCCAGCTCTAATACACATTTGATATGGTCTTGCGGGCCAAATATAATTACATCGTGGGCCAAATTTGGCTCCCGGGCCTGAGTTTGACATTGGTGCACGAATGTTTCCGTTTCAAGCCGAGCTTATCCTCACGATTTATACCTCCAACATGGCCGACAAACAAATATCGATCACGATCGGAAGCCATTGATTAATACGTAAGCATAGGTCTTTGTGAGAGACTAAATCACATAGCATGAAGAAGGATACAAGTAATAGGCGTCTGGAACTCCTCCAAACAGACTGTACAAGATATTATTCCAGTATTTCTCGTTCTCTCCCTTGAAATGGGTAGAAAGAAACGTTAGCATCAACTAGTAAATGAAAGGAACGTTAAACATTTTTTTAAAACACATTTACATTTTGACGTCACATGACTTCTCGTGGTTGCAGAAGGGGCAGGTAAACTGAGTGGCCAGATCCCCGGTCATCTTCTTCTTAGGTGGGGGTTTCCGTTTGGACTTGCGGCGACCCATCCCTCCAAAAAAATGTTCTGTGGCTGTTATAAAACACACAGGATCAATCGGAACAATGAGGGACTGGAACAAAACACTTTGCCGTTGCGCTATCGATGCCTCCAAACTCTCTGCTAAGTCAACAAGCTAACATTAGCATGTTTGTTACTCATTCCCCGTAGAACAATTACGGCTAATAAATGGCACACAAGTTACGATTGCGACCTAATCGTCGATTAGGATTCCATAAATCACATCTGTGTATAGCACAGCGATTTTAAACAACATACGGAGATTAAAGTTTGCTCTTGTTTACCTTTGCTAGCGACACGTTGCGTTACGGCGGAAACTAACTTCCGCAAGACCCGGCATTGGCAGCGTTTGCGGTTAAATGATTGGACGAGGTCGAGTCGCTTCAGGACCATTCATTGGCTCGTACACATGTCCGTCACGCAACTAGCAGTGACGCGATGGTGTTGCCGCGTGATGACGTCAGCAGCTACAGGTTTGCCAAATTACACTAACGCTGAGGTTTAAACGATATCGTTGTTCATAAGCGGACCCTGACGCTTTATCGACATAATTTACGTGTTGAAAAATAAATATTATTTATTACTTTTATAATACGCTCGCTCAAGTCACGAACAAAGGTGAGCCGAATCTCACGAGTGGTTCAAGTTGACACACTTAGCTAAAACAGGTTAAAGCAAGCGCTAATGGCCAATTAACTCACTGGGAAATTCTCGAATTGTATTATGTGCTCAATGTGATCCTAGCTTGAGAGCCAGTAGTTGTGAAGAAACTCGAATATGTAAGAATTAATCGTCAATAATTCGTTTAACTTATTTATGAAGTCTGTGAAACGTGACCAAAGCTTATAGAAACATCTCTTCACGGTATACTGAGACATAAGGTTGTAGGCCTACTGGAAAAAACAAAACCATTGCATTATTTATTTTTTTAATAGTAATTTTGCCCTCAAGTGTTGATGCCTGGAGGAAAAAAAAACAACACACACACACACCGAACTTCAAAAATGTGAGGCGGATTCATTTTAATAAAAAAATAATAACCCTTATTTTCAAATGTTATTTTTACTTTATTACATTTTAATATATTTAAGTAAATTATTTAATAAAATAAATAAATTGTAAAATTGTTTTAGAGCAATATTTTTGTGATTACAATATCCATCCATCCATTTTCTGAGCCGCTTCTCCTCACTAGGGTCGTGGGCGTGCTGGAGCCTATCCCAGCTATCATCGGGCAGGAGGCGGGGTACACCCTGAAGTGGTTGCCAGCCATACAAACTAACAACCATTCGCACGCACAGTCACACCTACGGGCAATTTAGAGTCTTCAATTAATGCATGTTTTTGGGATGTGGGAGGAAACCGGAGTGCCCGGGGAAAACCCACGCAGGCACGGGGAGAACATGCAAACTCCACACAGGCGGGGCCGGGGATTGAACCCGGGTCCTCAGAACTGTGAGGCTGACGCTCTAACCAGTCGGCCGCCGTAATTACAATAGATAATGAATTAACCAATTAATTAGACAAATGATACCAAAATAACAAATACAGTTTAGTGAACCAATGTTGGTAAAAAATTAATGCAGCAAATCTAACGGGACTCTTGATCTTGTAAATGCTTGGTGGGCCAGTTTAAAGAACCATACTTTTCCCACCTCTGCCTTGAACGCCACCACACACGTGAGCTTTACAGATGCCACGTCTGCTATGCTGGTGCTGTGCGTGGTGGTAAACACCACTACTGCGACACATGGTGTTTTTAATCATAGTAAAGGTAAAAACAGTCCCCGAGTGGCACCATTTTTTCCTGCAGGGAAAAAAAAGGGAGATAACTGCTTAGACATTCGGTATTCATTCAAGTGAACAACACACCTGCCGATTAATTGCTGGCATGCTGCCTATCCGCGTGGAGGCCATTTTCATAAGTACAGTAATGTGAGCATTGTGTTGTCACAGCAGGGATGTCGGTGATGTGGACAGTGAAGGTGGTAGGCCTGGGAGCTGTGGCTTTCTCCCTCAGTGTGGAGCTGCTGTGGAGGCTCCTGCGTCACCTCAGACCACCGACAGTTCTGAACGAGGTCCTTTTCTTTCCCTCCAACGTGGCCTGCATGGAACACATCTTTTCTCCTGCTTCCCCCCAGTGAGTACCTGATTGTGTTGAGCATCATGAAGCTGCTGTGATTCAACAGCAAAACAGTGAGAGAGGAGCTCTGTGTTCGGTGGTGCTTTTGCGTTTTAATAAACACGTTTGCGGCACAAGTATGTCTTTTCAGCCGGCACAACGTCCTTGAAGAGTAGAAGTGCCGACAGGCAAATGTTAGAAAGAAATCTGTCATCCGCTGAGTCTTGAAACTGTTTGGCCTGCTCCGCGTGACAGCACCTTACATGGATGTAACCTTGGTTGCTGCATTCTTAACATTGCAATGTCACAGCTTTTGTGCAGTATTAGCTACAGCAAGAGTGGGAACCCTACAACCCGTGGGCCTCGTCCTGTATGTGCGGGGATAGCATTTGATCCTGCCATGATCCAAATGAAAGAATAAACAAAACCTCAGAGAAAATGTTCTAAAAACAAGAATAAAGAGACTGCTGAAACTAATGCCACGCAAACAATTATATGCTTTCATATTTTTATTGAAAAGAACATGAACATTCACAGGGAAGGGAGGAAAAAGTAAGGGAACCCTTGGATTTAACTTGTTGACCCTCCTTTGGCAGCAATAACCTCAACCAAACGTTTCCTGTAGTTGAAAATCAGATGTGCACAACTATCAGGATGAATTTTAAACCTTTCCTCTTGACAAAACTGATGTCTGGTGTGGGTAGCTCTCTTGAGGTCATGCCCACAGCCTCTGTTGGATTGAGGTCAGTACTTTATATATAAACTTGTGTAAAGCTGGGAAGGTTACAAAAGTATCCCTAAAAGTCTTGATGTTCATCAGTCCATTTAGACAAATTGTCTATAAATGTAGAAGGTTCCGCACTGTCGCTTGTCTTCCAAGGAGTGGCCGTCCTGTAAAGGTGGCTGCAAGAGCACAGCGCAGAATGCTTAATGAGGTCAAAAAAAAGAGAACCCGAGAATGTGAGCTGAAGACTTACAGAAACCACGAACTAGTAACTGAAAATCGGGTAGATCCAAACGAGGACCTTAATATCATTTAAATAAAATCCCAACAAACTGAGGATCATCTAGATAAAATGACTAGGAGCTGAAGATCATGTAGGAAAAAAATAATAACAAGGAACAGTTTCTATTTTTGTTTACTTTCAGCTCCTGTTGCTGCCCATTGCCTCACGGTGTACAAACATCCTTCACTCGTCTTCTGCGCTTCATCCTGTCAGCTACATCGTCTCTGGACTTGTGTTTGTTTTCTTTTTCCAATATGGACCTGAGCAGGGCTGTTCTGCACCTGTACAGAAAGAAGGTAGCTGTCAGAGTCCTGGTTGACGAGCAATACTCAGTCATCTCTGGCTCCCAGGTCGGTGCGCTCCGCAAGGCGGGTAAGTGAACCCTGCGTGGAATTACTAGTCGTGAATTTTCAAAATCACTTAGTTATTGCGTCAGAACTGCTCTCTGGATGGAGAAATGTTTATTTGTCCAACAAAAAGGACCAAAGTGACCTGAAGTAACGAAATCCCATTCAAAGTCTGTTGAATTAAACATACAGCAACTCCTCCCATCTAAGACTTCTACAAGTGTTGTCGCAAACAAATTATTTGATAATCAGATCTTTATCCTTTTTCAGCTGTGTACACTACTGTAAATTAGACATGTTTTTGAGTAAGTCAACCAAAACATTGACAGTGTGTCACAAACACAAAAGAACCCCCTGAGATTTCATATATTTTTGATTAAAAACTCTTTGAGGTACATACATTATGTACAGTCGAACCTCAAAAGTAGAACAGTCTGTTCTGACACCCTTGGTTGCCTTCCAAGTTGTTCGAAATGTACTTTTAATAATTTCTATTGTAATTTATAAATTTACAATTTAACATATTTTCTCATGGGAAATGATGCAAAGTGAATGAATTGCCATCTCTATAAGTGATAACGCAATAGAATCTCTATGGGCGCTTCCTTTATGGGTGTATGTTTAAATTAGCCAGCGGGGGCTTAATGCAAGGTAAGCAAGGCTGCATTGAATTTTGTTGGATGCAGAGATTACAGATAAGCGGTGAAGGTGTGGGGCGGGTATCTGTGTTGTTGTTGTATCTATGCGTTTCCGAACCTCTATTGAGCCAAGACACCCAACATCTCACAGCTCGCCACCAAGCAAAAATGTCACAGAAACTATGAATATTGAAATCATGATGAGCCCGTCTCAATGTACTCACAAATTAACTTACTTAGTATGAAATCTGGGCCTGTTTAATTGAACACGAAGTTTATTTACTCGCCATGATTTAAAGAACTAAATCCCAGTTTATTTTAAAGCAAATATACATTGTATGTGCCAGCACTAGTCAAAACACGTTACTCGGATTAATATTGCGCTCTTGGAATAAGCATTACGAATCCAGATCAGCTCACAACTCGGTAAGTACAAGATGATGATGATGACGCCGACGGTCATGGTTTATCCTGTAGCGTTTGTACAAACTGTATAATGAAATGAAATATGTAGCTTGTCGTTTCTGAATATTTACTGTCAGTATTTTTTTATTTTTTTTGAGTAAATAAATGGGGCAGGAATTGGCAAACAAGCCACACGCTTCTGAATTTAAGAATGAATAACGGCACACAATTCTTTCATTGTCTATGTCTGTAAAATGCTTCATTGTCAATACGTCTCCTTTAAGTCATTGTACGGACAACCCGGCGTCTGCTTGTGTATGCAGTTAACCGTTGTATTAAGCTTAAGCTGTCTCGTGTCTCATATGAGTTCGCGCATGATGATTGTTTGAAGTGCAAACTGTAGGATTTTTGGACTGTTCAAGTTTGGAGGTTCCACTGTTTTAAATAAATGAAATGAAATCAAGCACTCGGCGGAGTGATTTCGCAGAGCTATTGGCAGAGTCTACCGGAAATATGACTCAGGTCCTTCTCAATGGAAGGTGCACAGCCCGTTCTTGGACTCGCGGCATCAATGCCAAGAAGTCTCTCCTCGGTGTTTCCTCAGTGGTGAATGGAGGCATGACGGCATCCGTCTGACCTAATGGACTCTCGCAACTGCGAAGGGCTTTGTGTGCCTCGTCTCCCGCTCGCTAGCTCCCTTTCTCTTTCAGCCTTCCATATTTGCGAAATTGCCGCTGCAGAGTATGGTTAAGTAAGGATTAAGTAAGTAAGAAATTGGCAACGCGGACGGCGCTTTTCATTAGGCCAAGTGTTTGTGAGTGAGTGTGTTGTTGAGCACTTCAATCCAGCCGTCGTGTCTTGTCTTTGTCCTGCACGCTGCTTATAAAGCTGAATCAGTGGCACGAGCCCATGTGCTGCTAAGCATCAATACATTTCTGCTCTCCCATTAACCTTTCAGAATCAAGTTATCAGTCCTTCTTTCCATTTTTCATTGGCAAACTAAACTCAAAGAATGAAAAATGGACTGATTATTTTATTTGCTTTTTAATGGCACAAAAATAAAAGATGACCGATCTTTAATCACTCAATTTTAGACTCATGTTGAAAATACAAAATGGGAAAAAAGGGCCACAGGACTGAATTTGATTTTAGTATTTAATTGGTTGTGTTTACGTGACCTGGAGGTTTTGTAACAAGCATTAATAACACTACATTAGCTTGTTAGTAACGGAATGACAAGGACTTTTTGTGCTCATCTCACTATGCTCACAATTTGACTGACTTGGTGTGAAAATTGGACATGCTTAATTCGACCACCAAGTTTCTATACCTGCTGGAAGCCGTGACTCATTCATTCTGTTGTATGAATGTGGATACGTGGCTTCATTGTGCTTTATCTAATGGAAGAGTATTTAATGGTCATGCCTGTCACTATTTATCGCTGGCACTCCTGATGATCTCTCAAGGCACACGAGTGGACTGTGCCCGGTTGGGCATCAGTTTCAGGCTGAAGTACTTTTAAGCGACTGACACATTTAAAGTGGGGGGGGGGGGGGGGGGGGGGAGAAATATGATTGGATAATATTTTTACAGCAGGTTCTGTGAAGGTGAAAGTTGGTTTCAAGGTACAATTGAGAGGGGATATTTAAAGGACCTCTTCAGGGTTAAGTAGCAGCTTGTTGAGACAAGAGCCTGCTGCATTTCCAATGTTATCTTAAATTTGGATGAATCATACCTGAAAGTCATTCAACATTTGTGGGAGAAAGGAACAGTGGAAACAAAAAAGGTATACCAGAAACATTCATGCGCGCACATCAATCTACACATGAACATCAATCATTCAAGCAGCCCATATGTAATAGTCGCTTGCCGATATACACCGCAGTAAATGCAGTATAATCACAATGACGCGCCATAACTCCCTCGCGCGCGCTCACTCGCCTTTTACTGAATCGGCCTGAGCCGAGCCGAGCTGCAGTTGGCCTTCGTCCAGCATCATAAATAGTTGTATTTCAGCCTCTCTTAGTCCAGACAAGTGAGCCAACCACATTTACCATCTCACAACACACATGCAGCCAGACTCGCTGGAGACGCCCTGCGAGACAGCATTTTACCTGATTGCTTTTCACGCAGTGCACTCTCGTGGTGATATTTTATGCTTTTTATAAGGCCGTATGGTTCGTTTTTCTTTTTTTACATTTTCTGGGAGATGTTGAGCACGATGCAAGCTGTGTAATCCCTTACTGAACAAGCTTGTGTCGATCTGTCCCGTAATACCAGTTTATTCGTCAAGAGGCGATGCTCAGTCACAAAAGGGGATAATGTCCTTTTTTTTTTTTTTAATACAAAGAGATCCCACTAAAACGCAGCGTCTGAGCATTAACACTAGATCTGGTATTCATCAACGTGCTTGTTATACAAGTTTCAAAAACAATTTGAAATGTGGACTTGTCGGACCACAGAACACTTTTCCACTTTGCGTCAGTCCATCTTAGATGAGCTCGGGCCCAGAGAAGCCGGCGGCGTTTCTGGGTGTTGTTGATAAATGGCATTCGCTTTGCATAGTAGAGTTTCAAGTTGCACTCACGGGTGTAGCGCCGAACTATATTTACTGACATTGGTTTTCTGAAGTGTTCCTGAGCCCACGTGGTGATATCCTTTCCACATCGATGTCGGTTTTTGATGCAGTGAGGGATCGAAGGTCACGGGCATTCAATGTTGGTTTTCGGCCTTGCTGCTTACATGCAGTGATTTCTCCAGTTTCTCTGAACCTTTTGATGAGACTATGGAGCGTAGATGATGACATCCCGAAATTCCTTGCAATTGTACGTTGAGGAACATTGTCCTTAAACTGTTGGACTATTTTCTCACGCACTTGTTCACAAAGAGGGGAACCTCGCCCCATCTTTGCTTGTGAATGACTGAGCAATTCGGGGAAGCTCCTTTTCTACCCAATCATGGCACCCACCTGTTCCCAATGAGCCTGTTCACCTGTGGGATGTTCCAAACAGGTGTTTGATGAGCATGCCTCAACTTTCGCAGTCTTTTTTGCCACCTGTCCCAGCTTTTTTGGAACGTGTTGCAGCCATAAAATTCTAAGTTAATGATTATTTGCTAAAAACAATCAAGTTTATCAGTTTGAACATGAAATGTCTTGTCTTTGCACTGTATTCAATTAAATATAGGTCGCACATGATTTGCAAATCATTGTATTCTGTTTTTATTTATGTTTAACACAACCTCCCAACTTCATTGAAATTGGGGTTGTACAATATTAGATGGGAGAGAGTTTGTCGGCCCCTTTAGGGTCCCCGATGGTAGGAAAGGTACCAAAAGAAAAACTGTACTTTCATTAGCAAAAACATCTTCAAGCATGACAATCCACTGTCTCAAAGAAATTCAAGCAGAAATATATATATGGATATAAGAATTGTGAAGCTGCTATCAAATCAGGGGTCCTATAGGCCAAAAATGTAAATAATGTTCTTGATTGAAATAGGTTTTGATTTCAGCAAATACGACCTCCCAATGCTGCAAATTCACTAAATGACTCTTTTCAGTTCTTTAAAACATGTCAGATGTTGTGAAACACTGTTGTGGGTAATAATTTTCAACACTGTATTTTAAGTTTGTATTTTATTTTATTTTTTCAACAAAATGTTTTCATTGGAGCTTTGTTTGAAAACATTTGAATTCTGACTTCAAAATCGTGCCAACTGCAAAATATCAATTGCATCATAATTTGGAACGCAGTATTGTACTCCAAATCAGTTGTGTGTGTGTGTGTGGAAGGATCAATATCTCCATTCCACTTTCTATTTCAACTTTGTTCACCCTGATTGTTTCCACAACAGGCCGGTTCATCCATAATGCAGTGAAGTGGCGTCATCCCTCACTCTCTCCCTGCTCCTCCTCCTCCTCCGCAGGGATCTGCGTGCGCAACGTGGGCCTCTATGTGCACATGCATCACAAGTTCGCCCTGGTGGACGGCCGGCGCCTCATCACAGGCTCGCTCAACTGGACGCTGGCGGCGGTGCAGTGCAACGCCGAGAACATCCTCGTCACCGAGGAGCCGCGTCTGGTCCGGCCCTTCGTCGGGGAGTTCCGGAGGTTATGGGCGGACAATGACCCGTGTCAGAATGGACCCTCGTGCGACCGAAATGTGGCCCGCAACTGATTACCATGGTGTGATATGCATACAAAGCCCTCCTTGTCACTTTTGAATTTTGAAAGACTTGCGTTGAACTTTAAAGTAGTTCAAGTGCACACTGACATTTAGCGTGAACGTTCAGAGACGAGCGTTTTCGTTTCATTTCTCGTCCATGGTATTAATAACATGCTACTTTCCCCATGTTTTGTTTCCAGCTTGCGGCACACGAGATTGGCAGGAGAGCAGTGACGTCACGGCACCGCGTCCGCACAGCTTGCAGCTCGCTCACAGCCCGTGGGGGGCGTATTTGCGTGGTATAGGCAACTTGCTACGATGTGCTGTGATGTCGACCAGCATTAGACACTCAACAAAATGAAACTTTTGGCTTCACTTCACATTCTCGATGCTATAGGTTCATACATTTCTTTTAATATATTTTTTTAGGTCAGCCTAATAACCTTTAAATTACCCCCCAAAACTTTTACAAAAATATATTTTTAATGTTATGTAAAGTTAGATTAATCATTGGTGATTACTTGCGGATGACAACGAGAATTAAGTGAAGTCAAAGCTTCACTTTTTGGGGGGGAAACAAGGTATTTTGTGTCAGTGTATTTTCTTATACTGTTTCCTAAACCTCAATCCTCCAAGATGCGATGGAAGATAAGCGTTATAGAAAATGGACAGATAGAGCCTCGCTCCTTGTTTTCTTTTACAAAATTGCCATTTCTGTGGGAATATATACCGTTTCAGGCACTACAAGTCCAAGATTTGTTTTTCTTGTGCATTTGAGCTCACTGGCAGTTATTTTTGTGTAGTTCTTCGTCACACAAAAAAAAAAACTTGGGTTGCTTTTGTGTTGTAACAGCTGCTTTTTTGAGAGAATTGTTGTTGGGATCATTTAGACTCGTGTTATTGAGACGGTGACTGTTTATGTTTGTGTTTTATGAGCAGTCTCAGTGCTAATTAAAAACCAAATTGTTTTTCAGCATGTCAACTACATCCTCTGCTCCACAGCTGTCGAGTTGTTGTTGTTATTATTTTTTTCCCCTCCCCAAAGCTTTTCCATCTCCATTTAGATTCCCAATAATGTCTCACAGCAGCAATACCCTGCAAAGCAGTGTTACCTGCACTCAACAATACAGTGCGTTGAACATGATCTGCTTCGGGACTACTTGCTCCAGTCTTTTGACATCTTCGCTCGAGTTATGTGTCCTAAATGACAATGTCAAACATGAGGAATCAGCTGCCGCGTTACGTAAGGGACCGACTGAAACAAGCGGATCATGAGTTTAAATGCGCAAAGTGATGCGTGAACTGCAGTTCGCGCATAAAGCGGTTTGGGTGCTGCAAGGGTGGAGGACGGGGCCGGAAAGATGTGCGAGTCCACTTTCACAATAAAGACCGGGCAATTGACGTGTTGGCAGAAACAGCGCAGATCTGTTCATAGAGGAATCGAGGATTTTTTTTTTAGATACATTATATTCAGACTAAAAATAAAACAGACATCAAATTGTGTAAAACGAGAAAAACAATAGTACAGCAAGCAACATTTCACATTACTCACTGAAAGATTACTTTTAGACATTTGTGGGTAGAACTATTAAAACACTTCTCGATTTGAAGTCATCACATTAAAACACAGAATGATGTGAGTCCACAAATCCATAATTGTTTCAAATGACGCTTGCAAACATTTCTCGCGTTTTACAGCCATTTCTTCCCATTTTAAGTGGCGCTCTTACTGCGAAAGACAAGACCGGAAGCGCTCCGTCTCCACGAGCGCGGACTTGACCGCGTCGGAAAGTGGACGTCCCCGTGGCGGCGAGCACATGCACGGATCCGGGAGCGGCGCACACTCATCCCGGCCATCTGGAGGCGGAGGACGACGCGGGACGGAGGGCGACAACGCAGCCAAGGTACCGACGGCGTGCTATCAATTCAAACAAAACATAACAAAGCAGGACAAAGACTTTGTACTTAACTCATATCACAATGCGCTTGTGGATAATTGAATTAATCGTCAACAAGTGTCATGTCCCCATGTGACCTGCAGTCTTGTCACAAGTAGGTGTGCACGCGCGCACGCACACACACACACACACACACACACACTTCAAAGCACATGTCAACATATCATCTTAACTATGGAAGGCAAACTCAAGGCCCGCGGGCCATACCTGGCCCTCCACATCGTTATGTGTGGCCCGTGAAGACTTTGCCACAAATGTTCCTTGACTTCTGTTCAAAACTAGCCATCGTAGTCCTAATAACCAAACCCAGGAGCAATTATGTGGAATGTTTAGATGATTATTCGGGTTTCCACACAGAACAGATAAGAGGTAAAGAAGCGGAACTGCCAAACAGCCAGTCTGTAAACAAACACAGGCTGCCAGTAAAAAAATAAAATAAAATAAATCTAGCACAATACAAACGTAACTTCCATTGGAATTTAAACCGGGCTCTTCTGGTGGAGTTAAAGCAATAAAAAACTGCCCTATTAAATGTTTTTATAGCATAACCATTCGCACTTTAAAAACTATTCCTGTTGCACTTGTCTGTATCCATCATTCTCTAAAAGGAAGGCAAACCATTCATGTTGTACTTTCCTAAAATAAAGGATTTTAAGATGCTGCTCTTTTATTTAAAATGTCATCAAATCTGTTCCCGTTTACGCAAAACATGAGTGAAGGTTTTTTTTTTTTTTTTTCTATTTAGTTTCCTGACTGTACCCAATGCAAACCAAACCCGGCGGGAACTTAAAACCAACGTACACACCGAACTGTGATGTTTGGCGTTCCGTTCCGCCCCTAACGATGATACATTTCCGTAGTTTCGCCATTGTGACCGGCTCCATGAGGGCAAGTAGAACTACGACGTGACCTGCGATGAAAACAGGTTTCACACCCCTGATCTAAATCCTCGACATTTTCTGTTTCAACCCACCGCTTTGTACGACTCAAAGGTGTGTCGCAACGAGCGTGAGTGTTTGTTTTGCTGAGCCAGTCCGTCTTTATGTCGGTGGGAGCGGTAATGCTGATCAGGTCCCCAGAGAGGAAGGTGGGCGGACGTGAGGATGAATGCGTGCTTCAGCATCCCGACGATGCCGGGAGACGGTGAACGGCCGAAGATGACCGAGTGGGTGATGATGGATGCGACGCGCAGGGCTCAGCATCGACCGGCGCCAGAAATTTGGAGGCCGCGTTCGTTGAGAAATGACCAACGGGAGTCTCGGGTGACGGGGGTGGGCGGGACACGGGCCGGCCCGTGATTCATGGCCGTGCTGTGACGAGCCGAGGTGGAGTGCTTTTAAAGCAACACTCCCATTTAGCATTTACTCAGCTATTACCCAGGGGATGGATTTGTGACGGCTAAGCGTTAAGTTGAATTCCAGAGCGGCTGAGATCCTTTCCCGTGACATCACGGGGCCTTTTCACGCTCCCCCCTGGCCGGGATCACAGTTCCCAAGCACAAAGTGACTCAAATCAAACATCATAGTTGTTCTGTTTAGGTCATTCTTTCCAACAGATAACGTATCAACCGGAGGAATTTGTGGATTTGTATTATTCTTACAGATTCAGTGTCGAGATTGGCACTTTTGATATGGAGCAAGTTAAGGACCACTGCTTTACTAGATATGTCTGAAACGATCAACACATGCACCAGAAATGGTCACGAGTAGAGTGATTTGTAAACAGGCAATTTTGTACAAAAAGCAAACATCAGCTCCCAGCATGGCAATGAGCCCAACTCCACAAATGAATGACTTCGCCAGAAGAGAAGTACAAATTTGGGGCAAGATCCAGCCAGAACCCAGACCTAAATCCAACTGAAAATCAGGTGGGGTGGCCTGAAACGGGCTGCACACAAGAGACACCCTCATGCTGACAAATTCTTTCCCAAAATAACCACATGCTGTGATTATAGCAAACAAAGTATTAGTTTTTGAGGTGTTTGCAACTTTGCAACTAGCTTATACTTTTTTAAATACATATTTTTGTCAAATATATTTGTAAAAATATATTTTTACTTTGTTCCTCTATTTATTCCAGTGAGGCATAGTGACAGACATAACAAATGAATGCTCTTCTATGAGATGGCGGCATGTTTACGTCCAACCGTTCGTGCTAGCAGTAGCTTGCTAGGCTACATAAAATTTTTGTTGCCTGCTTGCGAGCCGTATCGTATTCAAAGTACGTGAACATACCTCAAGCAAGCCTGGAACGAACGTCCTCTCCTGTCCTGAGCCGATCAGCATAAAATGCTAATTATCGGCCGATGCCGATAAAATCGGTGTAAAGTCTAATAATAACCAAATAACATGAGATAAATGATCATTTTCCAAATGTCTCCCAAGGACATGATGACCCAGTAGAGTTCTGAGTCAAACGGGAGGAGGACAAGTAACTCCTTTCTTTGCAAACACAGCTTGTGATAACATGTTTGTACTTCCAATTGCTACAGGCCACGCCACACATCCTTCAGCCGTATCCTGATGAAGGTTGTTGCTTTGCCTGACGAGCGCCTTTCCTCTCGGTCTCCTCATTTGACAGATGGCGTCAGGCAAAGATTCGGGTCCGGGCCGAGAGGAGAGGGACGCGGCCGACCAGAACTTCGACTACATGTTCAAGCTGCTGATCATCGGCAACAGCAGCGTGGGGAAGACGTCCTTACTGTTCCGCTACACGGACGACTCGTTCACCTCGGCCTTTGTCAGCACGGTGGGCATCGACTTTAAAGTCAAGACCATCTACAGGAACGACAAGCGCATCAAGCTACAGATCTGGGTGAGGCATAGCAGCATATACTGTAATTATGTTCATGCTTGAGTTCTGATTCTGAGAAGCCTTGCAAAGTAGGGAGGAAGAAAAGCCCATTCCTGAAAAGTTTGATCACTACCATTGCTAAAATGCCCAATACGCCCATGATTGTCTTTTGGCTGACCGAGAGAAGTTTGCTGTGCGTAGGCGCCAACAACAAAAGGCTGGCAGACAGTGTTTCCTTGCACATTCCAGTCTAATAAATGTACTCAAAAAGGTGCTGAGTGTGAAAACCCAATGTGCTACCTCAAGCAGCAAACAAAGAGCGAGGGAAGACTTTGTAATTCGACACCAACAAGCGATATAGAAAGAGGGCAATAGAAGCAAACAGTACGAACCAGAAAGAAAAAGCCCGAAAGAAACACCCAATGATATTAATACGCACGGCCACCAAGGTAATAAACACTGGGAACTAGTGATAGTCATGATGACAATCCATACATTTGTCAATTTTCTACATAAAAGTAAGTTATAAATGATACTATAACAACCGCTCCGTACTGTTAATACAGTCACTTATGTTTTATGTTTTGTAAATTTAATGCTGTTATTTTTGTGGCCCGGGAAAGCTACTTGGGTTGCTCAAATGGCTGCGCACAGAACACTTAAAGTGTTATTTATGAATGTTTACTGATCTTTACACTTGCTAATCTTTGTGTTCACACCCCTGGAGCTTTACTGAAGTTATGATCGCTCTATGAATATTTAAAAGAAGCCCGAAGTAACATACTGGGGTGTTCACGGCGCGCAAGAGCTCCCCGATGCACCGTGAAGACGCACTTTGGCAATTCGGTCCGTTGGCACTGGAACACAATGAATATACAATATTACAAAAGACAAACTATGGTGGGTTTAGCGGCACGGTGGCCGACTGGTTCGAGCGTCAGCCTCACAGTTCCGAGGACCCGGGTTCAATCCCCGTCCCCGCCTGTGTGGAGTTTGCATGTTCTCCCCGTGGCTGCGTGGGTTTTCTCCGGGCACTCCGATTTCCTCCCACATCCCAAAAACATGCATGAATTGGAGACTCTAAATTGCCCGTAGGCATGACTGTGAGTGCGAATGGTTGTTTGTTCCTATGTGCCCTGCGATTGGCTGGCAACCAGTTCAGGGTGTACCCCGCCTCCTGCCCGATGACAGCTGGGATAGGCTTCAGCACGCCCGCGACCCTAGTGTGGAGAAGCGGCTCAGAAAATGGATGGATGGATGGATGGATGGTGGGTTTAAGGATATAAAAGCAAAGTTAAAAGGAAAACATAAACAGATGCATAATGCAGAGTTTACTGAACTTTAACACATTTGTTTGAAAAAGATTTCAATAAACGCTATTTTATATATATATATATATACTTCCCAAAGTATTATGACTTTTAATGACTTACTTCTGCTAATATTTGTTGTAGTATTTCTTTCTTTTCAGTGTGGCCACTCATCAGCCATTCAAGAAAATTTTCCAAAAAGTCTCCCAACAAAAATAAGACATCAAGATTTGTTTTGGGAAAGATGAATGATTAGCCTCCAGGAGAGGTGCCATTTTGAAAAGATTTGGATCAATTCAAGCCAATAATATGTGGTGCAGAGTTCATCTTGTTTCTACTGTGTAGTAGATAAAATAAATAACACCACAGGGAAAACAGCTTTGACAGAAAATAAATCAACAAAATTGTTAGGGGGGAAAGAAAAAAGTATAGCCTCTTAAATGTCATTGCTGTAAATTGACTTGAGCCAATAAAAACTGAGGTTAAAAGGTTCTAGCGTGCAGCCCGGAGGCTCGGAGACCGTTGTCGCGCACTTTCCCTCCCCTCAGCCTGGTTCGGCCTCCGCCCGGCTGCTGTGCGTGTAGCACAGAGTCATTTCTCACACGGCAGCGCGTTAACGCCGGTTGATGTTTAACACGCTCCCCAGACAGTAGACTTCATGAAATATGCATGACGTTGAGCGGGCGGGGGCCAACCGTGCTTACGATGCAGCGCGACACCCACCAAGACAAGACTCGACTCACTCGCAGCACTCCTGCGAGATGAAAGCAATACATCCTCTTGCTTCCCCCCCCCCCCTGCCCATTGTTGGAATGTATTCTGCAAGTAAGCATTCTGAGCACATCAGGAACAATGATCAAATTCCGTTACAATGGCTTCCACGGGACCACTGAAACCACTCATATTTTGTTACATTCTGCACTGCAACATTTGCATTACGTTTCATAATGGAACCGCATATTAAATTCATCTGTTTAAGTCTGCTGTGCCTCCACATTAAGTGTTATATGATGATTCAAGTTCCCCAACAGACGACACATAAAGAAGACAAACAGGACGACTTCACGACTTATTGTTGTGACTCGGAACAAAAAAAAAGCAGACTGCGTATCCTGGTGCGTTTTGGGTGGTGCAACACTTGCTCCTGCTTGGAGGGATTTACTTGTGTCCAAAGTCAATCATTCACTTTTCCTTGTGGGGATCGTGCAGTCTACCATGTCAGTTTTTACTTTGCCTGCCAACATCCTTGTGTGAACTGCTATAATTTAGCTACTTGAGGGGGTCAAAATATTTGTAGTACAGTACCGAGAACTAAAACCACAATTATAAATGTACTTGTTATATTAATGTAACAATCATGTAGTGTCTATCCATCCATTTATTTAGCACTTCAGTTAGGTCGCGGGTGAGCTGTAGCCTAACCTAGCCGACTTTGGGCAAGAGGCGGGGTACACCCAGGACACGTTGACAAACAACATCCCCCCCCACCGTATTCATGACTACGGACAATTTAGTTTTCAATGAAGCTGACTCTCATGTGTTTGGAATGCGGCGGCAAAAGTCATTGAAAACCCACACAAGCCCGAACAGGTCGAACATGCAAACTCGTACTCCACACAGGATGGTCAGACCTGAGATTCAAACCCAGAACTGTGATGCAACCCCTCCTCCGCCGTCCTTAAAATACAAGCCTCAAAATCAAGGATTTTCATACAGACAATAGCATCTTTGTCCTCTAATCACTTAACTGTATACTTTTGTGATCTGTCATATTGGCACCTTTCCTCTTGTGCTAGCATTAGAGTATAAATATACATTCAACTTCACAACTTTAGCCACCTATCCCTGGAGCAAATACATAAATACAATAATGACTTACTACTACTTTAAAGTACTTCGATGCCCTCAATTCTCTATTGATTTTACTATTCATTTCACAAGTTTGTGGGTGCCTCCTAAGTGCATTCTCAGGGTTTGTGTCCCTATCAATATGCAATATTCATCCATCCACTTTCTACCGCTTATCCGAGGTCGGGTCGCGGGGGGAGTAGCTTTAGCAGGGACGCCCAGACTTCCCTCTCCCCAGCGACTGAAGTCGACCATCGGGGAAAAAAAATGAATAAATACATTAAAAGTGACTGCGCACCGCACATCAACCAATGCACTGCAACGTAAATACTGCGACCGGGTATGTCGGGTTTTGAGGCTCCACATACAATTTACTACAGGTATTATTTTATTATTGAACCACAAAAACATGGCGGGATTGTTAAGGACAAAGCAGATGACCACAAAGAAGAGGAATTTAGCAAGAATAAGGAGAGTATGGATATATTGAGAAGCCTCATTCACTGACTGCACCTGTGTATTTCGGCATCAGAGACTCTACACGCTTTGCTTTCTAGCCAATGGTACAGATGACATGTTATATAGTATTAGAGTATTATAAGATGCAAAATATATCCTGTACAAACTGAGTTGGTACAAGTTTAAGCTTCTAACCCGTGTTTTCGGAATCGCATAAAAATGGATTTCGCATAACACCGATACAAGACAATGCACATGATGTGCAGGTATTATTTTTGTACACTTTAGGTCGCCATCCTCACATTGTTCACTGCTGCCCTGTTGAGTGATGTGGGAGTCAGCGAATGAGAGTGTAGATGGTAGCACTATAGAAAATGGATGGCTGGAAGTTACTTGGATGTTCTTCCATTTCTACTACTGTTCCAATAAGGCGCCTTTGTGTTTCCAGGACACAGCGGGTCAGGAGCGCTACCGCACCATTACCACAGCTTACTACAGAGGAGCGATGGGCTTCCTCCTCATATATGACATCACAAGCCAGGAGTCCTTCGTGGCAGTACAAGACTGGTAATCATTTCCTAGTTCAAATGGGGCCGAGGCCATTGCGGCAGGAACCCAACCGTTTATTTTGGTTTCCCAGGGGAACGCAAATCAAGACATACTCGTGGGACAACGCCCAGGTGGTGCTGGTTGGTAATAAGTTGGACTTGGAGGAAGACAGGCAGGTCACCACTGAAGATGCTCAGAGACTTGCTACAGAGCTAGGTCAGTGCAGAAAAAGAAATGGGAAAATTTCTCACATAGTCTCTGACGACCTTTGCAGCTTAGTAACAGTGTCATTTTGTGGCCAACTTATGGTCACAGAGGCTTTTTTGTTTGTTTGTTTTTGTCTTGCAATCAACTAGATGTGTGAAAACAGAAATTCTTCGAAATGCTAACAGCTATTATGTTAACAGCTAGCATGCTAGTAACATTATGCATCATGTTGAGTGGCCAGGTACTATTTCAAAACCCCAGTAAGACTCGATAAAAGGCTAACAGATGGTATGCTAACATATATTGCAAGATGGCAACTTCTGTGAAGAAAACACCAGGACACACTTATAAGTAATATACATCATATCCAGTCGGCGCGTACTATTTCAAAAGCCTCAGGATACTAATAAAATGCTAAATGTTAGCCGTTAGAAAGATAGTAGCTTAAGTAAAGATGACACTGCAGATCAAAAAGGATTATACATGATGTACTAGTCACCTGAACAAAGAAAGCGGTAAGTCAAACGCATATGATTTATACGCCATGCCTCGTAGTCATGAACTCTTTCAAAATCCAACTTGGACTGATAGAATGCTAACATGCTAACAGCTGGTATGCTAACATTCATGATGATGATGATGATGATGATACAAGACGGCAAGTTCTGTAAAGAAAGCACAAGGGCGGCCCTCGGAGGATTGTACGTTACAGTATGTCTAGTAGTCGAGTACTGTTTCAAAATCCCAATGAGACTGGCTAAAATGTTAACGCGCTATCATTTTGTATTTTCTTTTACGCTCTTCCGCCCTTCGTAGGCTTCCAGTTCTTCGAGGCCAGCGCCAAAGAATGCATCAACGTCAAGCAGGTTTTTGACAAGCTGGTGGACGTCATTTGCGACAAGCTGAACGAGAGCGTCAACACTGACGCCTCCCCGTCGGCCAATCACAAGGGAGCCGGACTGAAGGACACGCCCCGCGGCATCCAGGGCGGCTGTGCATGCTGATGGCGACCACGCACGCACACACGCAGGCATACACAATAGTGTGCTTGTCGACCCATCCTTCCTCAGTCGGGCCTGATTTAAACGTGACTGTTACACTGCAACGCCAAAGACCTACTCTGAGAACATGTGCCTTTGACCTTGCTACTTTATTATTTGTCACCTTTGTGTGTGTGTGTGTGTGTGTGTGTGTGTGTGTGTGTGGGGAGCAGGCACCTGTTGCAGGCAAACACTTGGAACAAACCTGAGCAGTGAGGATCACAGTACTGTACTTGTGTCATGCTTCCCCCTTGTGGCTGCGTTAGGAAGTTGCATAACTGTGATGTTAAGGTACTTGGGGCGCCATTGCTGATGATGTAATTGTTTAAATGTTTTGTTTTTCTACAATCATTTGGCAAGACTTTCTTTTGCCATGTTTTTTTTTTTTTTTTTCAAAATTGGGGAATTTAAAGGGTGCTTCGCAGCATGTCTGATGCTATATTTTGGAATAAAATAATATCTGATTGCAAAATGTATTATTTTTTTTCCAACATTATAGTAGTATTTAATACCAAACCGCTTTTGGGATTACACAACTGGGTTCCCAACTATCCTTTCTTGTTTAATAATTAATTATAGAGACATATTAACGTTATTGCAGTATATTGTGGTGTATCTTGTACGTACTGTGTTTATTTTAATGGCCTTCGATTTGAAGTGATCCAGTTGCTCCAGATAAGAAATCTTTAATGGGTAAGTCAATATTTCTATTTTCATTGTGCATCAGCTGTAACTGCTTGTGATTGTCATAAATGTTGCCGTCTCTGAAGGGACTTTGACCATCAGGAAATGTTTCTTATCTGCCATGACCGGAAAAAAAAAAAAAAAGAAGTCAGTGACGTGCAGGGCATGAACTCCCTTCTCCTCCCTTATTTGCATTATGTGTGTGAAACTGGAGAGAAGATAAAAGAACACGCGGAAGCCTTTCGGTGCACACACTCCTCACTGATCCGCACAAGTCACTGCAGCACAGGTATGAACTCTGTTGAATTGGTTTGACACGTATTTGACATCGCTGAGCTGTGGAGTTGTCACTGACAACCTTAATATATTGTTAACTTGTCAGAATCTCTCTTAAAAAGTCAGTAAGTAACCAAATGAGTAATGTATTGCACTGGCAAATTGTGTTAAAGCAACTATCATTTAAAAAGAAATGTATTCTGTCCAATTACAAACTACAGGTGAAGATCCGAAAATTGCCATTGTTTTAGTCGTTCAATTCAGAAAGTACAACTCATAGTGCAGATTCACAGAGGGAAATAGTTCATTATTTACAGCTCACGTAAACCCCGAGTTCACCAGCTCAAGTAATTTGAGTATTTCATAAGAAATAAAATATTTAGTATGGAAATCAGGTAGAAATTAACCCTCTGAAAGTGTGTTTATTGAATCTGTGGAGGTTTAACTTTTTAAATTGAACTACTTTGTTTATGCAAATGTTTTGAGATGCACCTGTTAATGTTGCTTCACCAAAGTTTACTCGAAAGAAATGAATTGAGAATAAAAAATGCTGCTTAATACATCTCAGAATATCATTGCTATCCTTTGATCCCATAGAAGTAATCGTCCTTAAACGCCTGTGAGCAGCAGTAAGTTTAGAAAAAGAGAAAATCACTTTTTCTTGTACAGTATCATTGACATTTTATTCTCATTACATCACAACTTAAAAAAAATAGACATTTTTTTGTTTGTTTTTAATATTACGACTTTATTCTTGTAACATTATGACTTAGTTCTCCGAATTTTACGACTTTATTCTCGAAACATTTGGCCGTTCTTGTAACATTGATCGTCTTCTCAAAAGCTTTTTTTTTATTTTTTTTTTTTATATAAATTCTTGTAATATTCCGACTTTAGTCTTGAAACCGACTTGAAAAAAAAGTTCAGCTTCATTCATGTAATACGCCGTCTTCATTCTTCAGAGTCGTCAAATGTTATCCGTATCCGTACAAACATTAAAAAAAAAATATTTTTTTCATCATCATACTAATTTTAAATATTTCATGAGAAATGGTCCTGCTTTTCAAAAAGAAAAAACAGAAGAAAAAAAACCAAGAATATAATAAAATGTTTCTCGTAGCAGAGCTGTTGTATTCCCAATTGTGCTACCCTCAAAGAAATTTTTTATATATATAATGTGTCTCCGGAAACAAATTTGCCAAGTAGGTGGCCGAATTCATTGCCAGTTAGAACGGCAATAAAGCTATCAAAGTTGTGTCAAGTCAGGAACAAGGTGTGTTTTATGACATTGCTGTGCTACCTGCACCGTGGCCAATCAAGTCGTCATTAATGAAACGTTATCAGAGGCCGCTTGAATAAGTGGAGCCAAAAAATCACAAGGCTGCTTACGTGGCAACATGTTTTTAGAAACCTTTATGGGAGCATCTTTTATCTGCGCAAATGCTCCAGTGGAAAAAAAAGACACTTTGTCCTGCCGACGTCTTAATTATTCATCAAATTGCGGGATAAGAAATAGATTTTGTAACAATGCGTACAAAGGTTCAAGGTTGGAGTGAGATACTCTTAAAGCGGCGCTTCCCAAATCGGGCCCTGGCACAAAATGGGTCCTTTTTTAAAATGTTTTATTATTCTTTGATCACCCATCGTCGCTTTAAAATATACAATAAGCTCACGTTTTGATCTGTGTTTGCTTTAATAAACTCATGTCTTTTTATCATTCGCTTCTGTACAGTATGTACTGTATGACAGGCAAGATGAACATCCACAGCAAATGTTTGAAGCCCCATTTCGACTGAATCTTAAGATGACGTCAGCGTGTAGAAGTTGCCAAAGTGAAGGAGGCGGCAACTTTTAATGGTTAATGTCTAACTAAAGCAAATGTGAGCAATGCACTGCAGATGCTGGCTCATGTTACTGTCGGCACAGGCGCCATACTACTATTTACTGAGTTTCTTCACTTCCTGATGGGCAAGACACAAACTGCAATGTTTTTTGTTTTTTTTACTGTCACCTATTTTGTATCTTGGAAAACAACAGCTCAAAGTTTCTGGTTGCGTGTACCCTGGTGATATTGTTCATATTTTAAGGGTCACTACTCACAGCCGTAATTATTTCCCCCCCCACCCAACAGTGTGAAAATACCAGCCAAGATGTGTTGCGGAGGCTTTCTCAAACTGATGATGTTCATCTTCAATGGCACCATTTTTGTAAGTTGACTATAGAGCTTTTCCAATGTTTGTAGGCCTGCCTTGGTCAAATGACAGAGAAGCGTTTGTAGACGACTGGTGCATTGGCTCAGACCGCCCAATATTAGAAATTAAATGATTCAAAGAATTGATTAATAACATTCTAAAGGCAGACCTTTGGATAGTGCTCTTGTTCTCATATTGTACAGGTGTACCTAATGTTATGAGCCTTGATTGAGTTTTAGTCAACATTTCATAATGATGTTTTCATCATCATGTTCATTTATGAAATATTTCTCATGAATGTGAACTACAGTTTGCCTGTTTGGCAAAACATCCCGCCACAAAGTAGCTAGGCTAAGTGGTGTTAAGCTAGGCGATGGCTCAAAAGCGAGTGAATCTGCTGAACGAAAACAAAATGACCGATCCTAGATGTTACAGTTTTTGAATTCATGCTGCGCAACATGCTAACGTGTCGCTAAAGCCTGACGACACGAGAGACCTGTTGCTTTGGACTCATGCGGGACCGGCTGGCTTTTTCAGGTAGCAGGTGCTGCCGTCCTGGGAGTGGGCATTTGGGTGAAGGTGGACAGCAATTCCTTCATGGGAATACTTGACAGCGTGGAGGCCCTTCCGCCGGAGTTGTCCCAGGTGGCCAACGTGGGCTACCTGCTCATCGGCGTGGGCGCCGTGCTGCTGGTCATCGGCTTCCTGGGCTGCTGCGGCGCCGTCAAGGAGAGCAGGTGCATGCTGCTGACGGTGAGCGTCCACAACCGTTTCCGTCAACGTGGCTGCAATAGCGAATTTACTAATTAACAGATGGGAGTGTAAGGTTTTTATTCTGGGTCAAAGGGAACAGTTCCATCATAAATCAATAAAAAAAAATTATTTTTAAATCCTCAAACAAAAGTGCAAAACAATGATTGAATGCCATAATTCAGTTTGTTTGTTGTCCTGTTTGTGAGTTAGCAGGTTAGTTCCTGAATCATGGCGGATGAGGACATAAGACATTACAAATGAACAGTTTTTTTTCTGGGTTGAAGGGAACGAGAAAAAGGAAATAAACCTCTAACATGTAATGTTAGAGCACCTCATTTATCTTTGTTGCCTCATTTGTTAGCAGGCTTCTTTCTGATTCTTGAGTGACGATGTATTTAAGACATTACAAATTAACAGATGGGACTGTACCATTTTTTTTTCCTGGGTTGAAGGGAATTATACATATATTAATGTTCTATGTACAAGTAAAAGTGCGGTTGGGCCAATTCTGAGGAATCCTTCAAATGTACGTGAGATATTTCTGTTGGCTGTTAATAATTTAGCACTTGGCTGCAAATTTCATATCTGCTGGAATGTTGCTCAATCAGCGAAACTGTATATTTGAATTTCACTTCCATTGTCCCCCTCCAGTTCTTCAGTATCGTGCTGGTTATATTCCTCATCGAGGTTGCCGGTGCCGTGGTGCTGCTCGTTTTCAAGGACGTGGTAAGTACAGACGACCCATTTGCAACATTGTGGCGCAGGGAAGATGTTCGGAGAACTTTTTCCGCGGTCCCCAGGCGGTGCACGTCTTTGACAGTCTCGAGGGTGAAGTCCAGAAAAACCTCGCCAGCCAGTACGGAAGAGACGAGACCCTGACGTCGCTGTGGAACACCACGATGGAAGGGGTAGGTCTCGGAAGCCGCCACCGGCTTGTTTACGTCACTATTCTGAAGTCTTGTATAAAGTACCTGTGAGCGTCACTTGGGTAAAAGTACAACTTGGGCAAAGTTAAAAAAAGAAATGTTGTACTAATTTGACGCAACACGGAGAAGACTTGTTAACAAGCCATCCAATTTTGAATGATTAAAAAAATTGCAATGTATATAAAATGAGGCTTCAAAATCATGAAAAATTAGGTCTGCGCTGATTGCACTGAAACTATGCCTCCTCAATTATAACCTGTCAATCAAATAACACTACTCGAGATAGTAGAGTATATACACGATGGAAACGATAGTAGCTTACATGTTTTAAAATCACGTCAGTAGGCTCACCTTCAAAACTGAATACTCACTGACGACTATATTCGGTATTTGTACTTGATGACATCACAAGATTGCTATTCCGCAGCTTGATATTGTCAATTTTATGTTGTCTCTTCACAGTTCCAGTGCTGTGGATTCAGGAACTACACCGATTTCAATGGGTCCCCCTTCCAAGTCCAAAGTGGAGGCTTCTTTTATCCATCCCAGTGTTGCAACGGGACGCTCATCGACAAAACGTGCAGCCTATCGGCGGCGGACCTCGCCGCAGAACTGGAGGTACGTTCGGCCAGGTATCGGGGGGGGGCGGTTTGTGGCGTTTCGTGTCATCCGGTTCCATGAACGCGTCGTCTCTCCGGCAGTTGGTGGACAGCTGCTTCGACAAGTTGCTGCTGCTCATCAAGGAAAATGCTGTGATCATTGCGGGCGTGGCTCTCGGAATCGCCGCACTTGAGGTATAAAAAAAAAAAAAACACTATTTGAAAAACTACTTGTTTTGTTGTAGTAGCGCACAGGTGGGCAAAGGACAGCCAGTGGGTCACATTCGGTCCACTCCATTCTATGATTATTATTTGATTACTATTATATTATCAAGCCCCATAATATTTGGAGCATTGATTTAACCATTTTTCATAAAAATGCCTAATCCAAATGCATTTATTGTTTTTAAGTTTTTTTTTAAATGTTGAATTCATTGACCGTATCTAATTCTAACTTGGTGAATTCATTTGTTGTAAATAATAAAATAAAAAGTCTATTTAAATCATATATGCAATTAATTTCTTTAATTCACATTATAAATATTTATAGTTTGTTGTTGTTGTTTTTAAAAAAAATGTGTTTACTAAAATTGCCCATTTAAAATGTATTCATTCTTCTCTTATTAAATTATTCTTTCTGATTAAATAATTGGGTAAAATAAAATAAAAATATGAGTAAAATCTATGTTATATATACATCATACATACACGCTTTTAGCAGTACAAAATGTACAAGAAATACATTCAGGGCCAATTAGGAAATCAACAAACTGACACAAGCACTTGTTTAAAAAAGGTGTGTGTGTATATATATATATATATATATATATGGGAGATTTAAAGAGAAATTCCAGTAAACATACATTTTTTTTTTACCTGTCCAATTACCTCCATTGTTGCTCTTGTTTGCAGATTGCTGCCATGGTGGTTTCAATGGTTCTCTACAAGCAGATTGGCACCAAAGCATGATAATCACTGTTTTTTAAAAAAAAAATTATTTAATAAAGACAGATGATAAATTCGCTTGTCAGCTGTTCCCAATGAGTAAAGGTGGTCTGGCCAAAACTGACATGAAAAATGTGTTTACAGTACGTTCTCAAAATCAGCAACAAAATTGAGCTTGTGTGTCCTCTTGGTTGGCGTGTGTCTCAGTGATTGACAGTGATTTATTTATGTTTCAATGGCTGTCAGGAGCTGGCATTGTACATGCGGAATCATTCAGCATGTAATGTAAAAATAATCTTAAAAAAAAAACACACCCTTGCTAACGTGATGAGTTTATTTTTTATATATTGAATCCCTTGGAGAAATAAAGGTGAACGTTCATGTTCAGTTTACAAATTGACTCTGGTTCTTTTGTTTTGTTTAATTATCGTCGTTACTTTTAGTAGCAGCGTCGTCTTTCAACAGATTTCAACTCACGCGAAGAACAAAACGTCCTGTTTGTTCACGATTTGGTGTGCTATTATTTTTCTTAAAAACATATTTCCAAAGCATTTTGATTACTTCCCTCCATCTACTCTCGAATACAATTGCCACATTATTGTAACGTTTGAAGATAGTCAGCTGGAACGGACAACAGTAAACACACATTAGCTTGCCATGTTGCTGTGGCTTAGCTGTGGACACTGCAGTATTATACTCCACAGTCTCCACTTTGCTGCAGTGGTCCATTTTTTTCCCAAACGTGTCTCCTTATCATAGCCAACAGAATTACTGTAAATACAGGAGACCCTCGTCCTCCTCTCGTTTCTGTTTGTTGCTGTGTCTCGTTCTGCCTGATGCGTTCATTGCAGTGTGTTTGTCCCACTTTCCGATGGTACTATTTTGAAATGGGAAAACTGACCAACCCAAACCATGGCGAGTAGAACTGAGCCAGTACTGTGAGTTACAGTTTGGCCTTGGTGAAGGTCTGTGCTCTCCTGCATTACATTTTAGTTGTATACAGCAGTCGTTATAGCATTGGTCAGGCCAAATTCAAGCATTTCTGCTCCCTTCTGATCAAAGTTAGCAATGGCCTGATTTTTGGACATGTCTAAAAGGTTATGCTGAGCTAAGCTAACAGTTAGCTTAGCTCCTTTGTTCCCCCTGCAACTCTTAAGACACTATTTGCAGTGCCTGCACGATGTGCGGTGCGCATGCGCAACTAGCTACGGCAACTACACTAGGACAAAATACGTAAATAGGCCCTATCCCGAACCTTAAACGTCACGCTAACTCTAATCCTAACCTGAAGCAGAACCCATTTTACGAGCTGACTTTTTAGCGTAAGATATGACGTCGGTACCTATGTATTCTGTCCTTTTTGTCCTACAGTAGTTGCTGTAGCTAGCTAGCAAAGATGGCCAACCTGTTGCGCATGCGCACCTCCGATAGTGCAGGATTGTGTTAACTAATACTACTACTCCTCTTTTGTCCTCTTTGTATTTTAAATGTGTTTTTTTGGGCCAGTCTTGAAGTCCTGTTTGCACCATGCTGCCTCTCACAGGTCAGTATTAGTACTAACTGGCACATATAGTTACAAAATGTGTTTTTGTCATCTCAAGTACGATACACCCTATAAGAGCAGTCAACACAACAATAAACACACGACCTTGTCATGTGTGAGGTTTCTTTCCATTTTTTTAAAAAGATGTGAAAAATGTATGTGTGTAAATTTGACTGTCTGGACCCCACACGGCCCCGCGATTGGCTGGCGACCAGTTCAGGGTGTACTCCGCCTCTTGCCCGAAGATAGCTTGGATAAGCTCCGGCACGCCCGCAACCCTTGTGAGGATAAAGCGGTACGAAAAATGGATGGATGGATGGATGGACCCCACACATAAAACTACTGCAGTTTTAGCATTGTTCTTTTAAAATGTCCTATGATGGAAGCGGTTACCACAAGTTTGAGGATGGCAAATAACATTTAATTAAATGTTTAATAATACTGAAACCACAAATACAATTCCAGATAAACTTGATCATATACATTAGCAAAATGTTTTGTTTAAAAAAAAAATTAAAAAAATAGGTGAGTACTAATACAAGAAAAGTAAAATTCATGAAGACCACAAAGACTAAAAAAATGGGGGAAATGGGGGTTGTGAGCATTTGTTTTGCAGTGCCCTCTAGTGGACACAATGTTGTTAAGCGTCTGGGGGAAAAATAAATAAAAATTCTCACTGTGAATTTCTTGTGTCCAAATGCATCACACTAAAATGTGTCAGTTTCTGGTTCTGGTAGGCCTGCGTTGTCGCTTAACACCTGTAGACCTCCATGAGAAAGTCAAACAGTGCAACTATTCAAACTTTGGTGGTCCGGCCTGTGATCAGGTCACGGCGGGTGGAGCACACTCAAGTGGGACGCTGGAATAATGATGGGACCTCATGTCAGCACTCGTTGTGGGAATCAAGGAGCAGGAGGTGACTGGACTGCCACATAAAGTCATTATGGTTTTACAGCCCGCAGGGCGTGAGAACGCCGGCCATGACGCCGCACGTTTAAGACCCCGATTGTTTCAAAAGCGGGCTTCTCGCGCTCACCTTATACGTTTACCTTGTATTAATTGATAACTATATTACAGTGAGTCTCATAAGCGGTAGAATCACAGGTTAGTAATAAAAAAATATATACTGAAAAATAGTCAAAGTAAAATAATAAGTAGAAGTCATAAATAATAACATTTTTAAGAAACAAACTTAAAATGTTTAACAAAAAACGCATACATAGTTGTATTTAAGTTTGAAGTACACTACAGTTGCAGTTAATCTTTCAGAAGTGTTTGTTTTCAAAAAATTATTTATTTGCAATTTTTATTTCAATCATGTTTTGAAAAATCATTATCTAAGTACAGTGTTTTATTTTCCTATATTTAAACACGTTAATGTTCAGACTGCATATTGTGAAAGTGGCTTACAATCATATGACAAATGTTTTTCAGGAATAAATCAGGAATTTAATTTTTTTTTTTTAATGAACGCTTACGCCGAGTAGCCTTCTGTTTTTTTAAGTCGTGCTACTTCGAGAGCCAACTATTTTTTTGAAGTAGGTTGGTTTCTCTTGCTATTTGCTTTATATCTTTTTTTTTTTTTGGGGGGGGGGGGGGGGGGATTGCTTGTCATCACAAAGTTGCTGTCTGGCCAACATCCTTTTGAAGCGAGGTGTGACATCTACTGCTGCGTGGGAATTGTGACACCTTCCTTCCATGAAAGTGCAGGTGAGAGCCACCATTGTGCATAAAAGCATCTTCCTTCCATCACTTTGCCCGCAGCACTGACAGCAAGGTTACCATTTGGGTACCTTGGACCAAACCACAGGCATTAGCTTTGTTCCATCTTTAGCTTGATTTAAACACTATATATTTTTGTGATTGTTGTAATTTTTTTTTTGTTCCATCATGATGTTGCAGCTCATCATCCTGGTCTTTTTTTTTACTTTGGCAGCGTCTTTCCCGTTCCCTCGCAACACTTTGGAGCACACCGGTAAAGTGTCAAAAACCGAATTCGAGTCCTCCGGCGGCGGACCTGCAGGCGATTCTGTCCGCGGCCTCGTGAGAGTGGTGCAGCTGGACCCTCGCTCTCTGGCCCAGTCCGGGCTCTTCGGAGGGAGAAGCCAGGCCCGGAGCTCCAGGCCGGCCTTCCCCGCCTTCCTGTCCCAGGGGCGGCCCGGCCCGGCCCCGAAGGCCCCCGTGAGCCCGCTGCGCCGCCTGCAGGCTGAAAGACCGGCTGATGTGGAGCACAAGAAGAGACAAGGCCTGCACATGTGGCAGAGGGCCATCGATAAGGGAAACAAGATGGTCGTGTCTTTGCCTGCCAACCTGAAGGACGCCAAACAGACGTGCGCCGCCGTTCCTTTCATTCAGGTAACGTGCACTACACACGATTCCCATAGGACAGTCTGGGTAGAACTTAATAACAGTGACAACATGTATGGTGATAAAACAAAAACAACATATATACATACACATATCTATATGCAGTATATACATATTTGTATACGGTATATTGTATACACCGCTGGCGTCAGGCCAACACCTCCTATGTCCAAATTTAGTTTGTGCGTCTGTAACTTGCACAAATTATTGACCAATATAAAGTGTTGTAAATGGCCATGCAATGTTAATGGTTCAACATACTGTACATTCCGATTTGGGGGTTTCCTGAAAAGTGGTGGTCTTGGAGATGCGAGGTTTCCGCTTCACGCCAGCGTTACACATTTACGATCTTAAGGATGGAGAAAAATATTAAACTTGTACAACTGATTAACTTAGATAGATAGTAAGATGAAACGGGTCCAAGCAGGTTGGAACGGGTGGAGGAAGGTGTCAGGTGTGTTATGTGACAGAAGAGTCTCTGCTAGGATGATTATTAAACAGTGGTGAGGCCGGCTATGATGTACGGATTCGAGACAGTGACACTGAAGAGACAACAGGAAGCAGAGCTGGAGGTGGCGGAAATGAAGATGTTGAGGTTTGCTCTCGGAGTGAGCAGGTTGGATAAAATTAGAAATGAGCTCATCAGAGGGACAGCCGAGGTTCGATATTTTGGAGACAAAGTTAGAGAGAGCAGACTTCGATGGTTTGGACACGTCCAGAGGAGAATAGTGAGTATATTGGTAGAAGGAGGATGAGAATGGAGCTCCGAGAGGAACACCAAAGAGAAGGTTGATGGATGTTGTGAGGGAAGACATGAGGGCAGTTGGTGTTCGAGAGGAGGATGCAGGAGATAGGCTTACATGGAAAAGGATGACGCACTGTGGCGACCCCTAAAGGGACAAGTTAGATAGATAGATAGATAGATAGATAGATAGATAGATAGATAGATAGATAGATAGATAGATAGATAGATAGATAGATAGATAGATTAAAATAGATTAAAAATAGATTAAAATAGATTTCATATAGATTTCAAATAGATTAAACATATCATTTATAAAAGTATTTTTTTAGAAAAAAGTAAAAAATTCAAGTCATAATTCCAGTGCGGTCTAAAGGTCTGTGTGGATTGTCCCATGATTGACAGCGGTTAGTTAGTTACAATAGTTAGTTGATTAGTTGATGTACTTCATGTGAATTGATTGTGAATTGACTTTTCATGTACAGGATTGACTTATTATTATTATTATTATTTGTGTGTGTGATCTGTGTGCCCCCCCCCCCCCCCCCCCCCCCCCCCCCCCCCCCCCAGCGTGTGACAGCAGAGGGGTGCAGCACAGTCACCGTGTACAACAAGCTGTGTTTCGGCCAATGCAGCTCCCTGTTCGTCCCTGCCGAGGTGGAGCCAACCGGGAAGCGCGCCCCCTGCTCCCGATGCGCCCCCTCCGAGGCCCGCTCCGTCACCGTGCCCCTGCGGTGCGGCGCCGAGGTCCGTCACCGACAGGTGATGCTGGTGGAGGAGTGCAAGTGCGAGACGGGTCGCGAGGACAAGAACGCGGAGGAAGCGTCGCCGCACTTGGAAGCGCTTTACGGCAGTCGCCAGAATTGATGAGATGCTAGAGTTTGGATTCAAATTTGATTTGTCCAGCTCAGCCAGCAACAGAATCATTTTTATGAGATATTTTATTGCTCATAACTGTTACCGATACTCAGGCACCTGACAAAAGATATTTTAAAAATATCGCTTGTGTTAGCTGCAAGGCTAACTGGTCAAGAACAAACTTAGCTATACGCTATAAAAAAGAAAATGTCTTTTCTGATAGTGTGTGTAGACTTGCGTTGGTTTGAGTGACGCATTCTATTATGTCTGAAAACGGTGAAAAGAAATATGAAACAAATCAAAGAGGCGACTTAGCTTTTAGTCCACCTATGGATGATGTCATTTCTGCCGAGTCCGAATAATGAAGTGCAGTTCAAAACCATTGCAAAAAAACACAACACAATAATATCTGTATATACAACATACAGTATTTTTAAATTAATATTGTAACAATTAGGTATGACATATATATATAAACATCCATCCGTCCATTAGGGTTTCGGGCATATTGGATCCCTTTTTTCATATGTGCAGGCGTACCTAATTTTGTGCCATGTATGTTTTTCTATTTGACTATAATAAGTCTGAACGCCTTGTTCAGAAGGCTCCCGATGCTAAACGTTGACAACGCGATGTTTGTCGTGTACCTTCCAGACAGTCCACACTGGGCGTGTGTCTACCTTAAGACGACCTTTGACCTATCCGAAGGGAAATATTGTCTTCCATTAAAAACAAGACGCTTGTTCAACCCCGCTCTTTGCTTCTCATTTCCCCGCCAATGCTGAATTAAAAATGCAATTTAGTTTGTATGCAAAGCTCTAGTGAGAACATAGAGCGTTTGTTGTTGTAGTGCCGCCCCCCTCCCCGCCGTCCCGGCCCCCGTCCGCCCCCCTCCCTCCGCCTTCCCTTCTAATCAACCTCTCCTCCATGCAAGTTCTCAGCTCCTATGTTTTATTAAAAAGCCTCGTTCTGCACACTTTTAGCACGTCGCGCTTCCAAGTGTGAGCGAGCTATTGGGCTCGGGTACTTAGCAGTAAGCAAACATAATTGTTTCAGCATGCTCCCCTTGAATTATGTATAGGAAGCACCTCTTCTCATGGCCAATCTTCCTTTCAGTGGAGTTGTGGGAATTTGAGCATCATTCACCACAGATGCGCTCCAAAGCGGAGGGTGCGCTTGATTATGTGCTCCCATAAAACCTATTATTCATTTATAGCCCGGCACCTGGGCTTGGTAAAGTGAACTCATCCCGCACATGCCGACACGGACTCCCAGAGGAGCGGCGAAAGAAGGGGGCTCTGTACGTGGCCTTGGCACGCCGTCGCAGCGCCTGCTTAGGGCGGCCATTTACATTCACGCGGGGCTCTCTGCGAAAGTGAAAGCGTTCATAGGCGCTACGGAGGTTGGGGAGGGGGGGCGTTGAGTTACCCTGGGTTGCATTAGCATGTGATTATGTGATTAGCATTTTCAGTTGATGGCTATATTTTTCGAGATTGATGGGACAAATATTTGCTCAGGTCTTAAAGAGGAGGAATTAGGGGCCACTTGTTTTGTACTCATTGCCCGATCCCATCCCCGATTTTATTTTTATTCCCCGCAGTCAACTTTACACCGAGAAATCATGTGTGTGTGTGACACGTCATTTCCTTTTGTCGCTCTTCTCACAAAAACAATTAAAAAAAAAAAAAAAAGAGGGTGCTTGTTGGTGGAACACACAAGGTGCAAACAAGAGAGCGCACCACTTAGCGCGACAGATGTCAGGCCTCCTTTTTTCACAGAGCGCTCCTGCGTCATTAAGGATGGCCTGGTTCCCATGGCGAAGGGGAACGCAAGGAGCGAAAAAATTAGGAGGGCCCGGTGCCAAGTCCGCCGCCTCGGGGATCAGATCAGCGTCACGGGGTGCTAAGTGGCCTAGTTAGTGCTTTTTAAAACAGCACAATGAAGCTAGCTGCCTGCTCTGTGAGCGCCTTTTAACTGTCACACATGCAACTTGCAGGGAGGAGTGTGTGATTGTGTGTGTGTGGAGGGGAGGGGGGGGGCATCATATCAGTACCATCAAGGTGGAGCAAGGTCACGCCAGGATGACGATATTGAGGGCCTGCTTGATTACATTTAGTCAGACTTTAGCTTATTGAACCAGAGCGTAGAATATCGGCAAGTAGGGCTGGGTATGGTGAAGAACCTCATGATTTGATTACATTTCGATTCTTTAGGTTACGATTCCATTCCATTCCATTCGATATTGATTTAAATTCAGTAAGAAGTAGAAATACACAAATAAGAGTGAATGTAAAATGATGTCCAATGTCACGTCACATTTTTTTTGAAGCAAACATCTGAAAATGAAAATTTGCACACAACTTACTTGTGCATATGGAGTACAAAAGTAAAAGTAGACACGGACAACCATTCACACCGTCACTGAGTGGGAACTGAACCCACGCTGCTCGCACCAAAGTCAGGCAAGAGTACCACTACACCATCAGTGACTTTCGTGCAATTAAATGGTTTGAAAATCATTTATTTACAATAATCAATGTCATCTACTACACAGGTGTCAAACTCAAGGCCCGGGGGCCCGATCTGGGCCGCCACATCATTTCATGTGGCCCGCGTAGGCAAATCTTGTGCGTCTGCTTCATGTTCTTCTGTAGCAAAATTTCAAATTGTCTTCACGTTTAATTACTTTCAGAAATGGCAAGCGTTTTAGAATAAGGAAGTTAGGCGTGACTCTTGGAGGCGGGTGTGTTTGGACCGTGAAAATGAAGCGGATATATCAAAATTGGGTCAAATTTTTTTTTTTTTTTTTTTTTTATGTATTTATTTACTTATTTATTAAACACGGGCATAGGAAACCATAACTACAATGCGGCTGTGACAAAAATTAGCAATTATGTGCACTCATCTGTCCTTCCACCTTTTGTGACATTTTTGTTTGCTGTTGTTTTTCTTCTCAAGTAATATCTGTGTCTTGGATCAATAAAGGTTGGGAAATGGCACGAAAAAGTATGTTGCTGACGGACCCCTTGGGGACTCTGTTTCTAGCCCAGACTCTTTGAAGATTAACCCTTGGATCTGGCATGAGAAAGTGAAAGTAAACAGGAGTCCAGCTTGCACTCAGTCAAGGAATTGTTATGGTCGGAGCAGCAATAATATTAATGTCTTGTTCATTCATTCGCCAGACGCCATCTCGTCACCTACATTCCCCCAGTGGTGCTTTAGTGCCGGAGGTGTCAGGGCCTGGCCGTGAGGGTGTCTGGACCCCGGCTATCTTCTGCCTCCCCACCACTGATGCGGCGCTACATGCCCAGTGTGTGCTGCGAGTCTGGACCAGCTGGCCGAAGTTGGCTTTGCTGGAGAAGATACCCTGGGCTAAGCCTGCCAGCCTTCCTGTCGTGATGCCAGCTCGCCAGCCAGCCCACCAGGCTGCCTGTTGGCGGCGTAGCGGGATGCGGATAGGTGAGGCCTGGTGAGCTCCACCACATCAAAGTTTGTCATTGATGATGTCCTTCTTTGCTTTTACAACAGCTTAAAATACCTTGTCATGTGTGTGAAGTTCTTTTGCCATTTCTCATGGGAAACAAAGATATCACTGAAGCATCAGGCAACATGCTCTCATATGTTAATTGTATGGATTTGGGGTTTATTTATACATTCATATTTATTTTAAAAAACAGAAATTAAAATAATGTCACCGAAAAACATAACATTATGAGTAATGTTAATTATACTAATTACAGACTGAGCCACTGATGAGCCATACATTGTGTTTTATTAATACATTCTATAAACAAACCAACAAGGTCTAAATCACACAATTACAAAAAACAAACAACAACAAAACAAAAACAAATCCAAAATGCATTATTTTCTTACATTTGCTACTTATTTTGAAACACATGCTTTTTTAATTTTGTTTGTTTACTCACATTTTCCATTTTAATTGCAGATCAGTTAAAGTTATGGAGTTGGGACAAATAATCACAAACAATATATATATTAATTTTGTTACAATAAAATAAAATAAATCAATCATCTCTTCAGTCTCTCAAAAGTTATACATTAACTTAAAATAATAACTATTTGGTAAATCATATTAAATATATTAATACAGTTAATAAAATAATAACATTCTGTAAAACGCTATATTTAAAATGTACTTAAACAATTGTCGAAATATAGCATTTTATTATGTTTGCTGCTAGTTTTAAAATCCATTCTTTTTATAATGATATTTTTGCTCACATTTGATCTTTTCATTTGAGCTCATATAACGGTAGGGACTTGGGCCAATGATAAAAAAATATCAAAATGAAATTTTTTTACAAGAAAAAAAAAGATGGACTCTCCATCATCTCCATCATCTAAAAAAATAAATACATCGAGTACATTACAAAATAATAATTATTTGATTCATCATAATCACTTTTATGAAAAGAATATATTTAAAAAATAAAGTTAAATTGCCCAAATATAGCATTTTATAACATTTGTTTCTAGTTTTAGAATGCATGCTGTAAAAAAGAAAGAGGCTCACTTTTGGGAAAAATGGTTAACAAACAAAAAAAATGTTTGTCACAAGACAATCAGATACAAAAAAAAATCTATAAAAAGTATATATATTTTTGTCAGTAATATTAACTTTTATTTATTTATTCACCTGGGTCACCTGTGGAAGTTCTGATTGGTCGTTAATGACGTCACATCCGTTATAGCGTCGTCCAGCTTCCTGGTTCCTTCTCCCACCAGGTGGCGACGCAAATCAGCAAAACGTCGACGAGTTTCTCACCCAGGCTTGAAAGTTGAGGATTTTGGTCTGCGTGGAAATAATGGAATGTATTTCTTCACCATTCTTGACTACACTTTCAGGACAGATTAGGTGAGTTTAAAAGTGTAAAAACACACAGCTCGCGCACACACACACACACAAACACACAAACAACACTTATGAAAATGTATACACATGATTTTTTTTCCCCTCAAGAATCCAATTGTAACAAGCAAATCAAGTCGACTGTTGACCACGTAGTCAAAGAGAAAGCACATTAAACAGGTGGGAATGCTATCATGTTATTTTTCTAAAAATGTTGTATATTTTATAATATATAATATAATATACATTAACGATAGGTAAATGTTGAAAGAAGCGTCTCATTGAAATATTTTGGGCAAATAAAGGTCATTTTGACCTTAAATGTACTACTTGTTGGCCATATTACAGTATGCAAACATGGTGCACTTTTTATTTATTTATTTATTTTTATTTTTAAAATATTCCATCCATCCATTTTCTGAGCCGCTTCTCCTCACTAGGGTCGCGGGCGTGCTGGAGCCTATCCCAGCTGTCATCGGGCAGGAGGCGGGGTACACCCTGAACTGGTTGCCAGCCAATCGCAGGGCACATAGGAACAAACAACCATTCGCACTCGCAGTCATGCCTACGGGCAATTTAGAGTCTCCAATTCATGCATGTTTTTGGGATGTGGGAGGAAACCGGAGTACCCGGAGAAAACCCACGCAGGCACGGGGAGAACATGCAAACTCCACACAGGCGGGGCCGGGGATTGAACCCGGGTCCTCAGAACTGTGAGGCTGACGCTCTAACCAGTCGGCCACCGTGCCGCCATGTTTTAAATATTGAAAATGTTTACTAATTGGTGCTGTTGGAGTCAAAATAATTAGCCCTATGTGGGATATTTGTGTCCATTCTACGTTGAAGGCCAGAATGGACTGTATACCTATTTCTGTGCGCAATACATTGTATTTGTTCATAATCCTAACCCTTAAGATTGAAGGCAGTTAACCGTCGATTTGTTCGATTTAAAAAAAAACAATTTTCTTTGTAGGAAGTTATGGAAATAGAAATAATCTGTTCCTGTGTCAAACTGTCTCCAGCTTTTCTTAATTGTACAGGCAATGTTTTAACGCATTCATTGCAAGCCCTCCCAGTTAACATGGATATTTGACTTGTAAAGCCATCAATGGCAGTGAATGTGTTAAGCATCGTTTTACCATGAACCACTGATACCCTTTGCATGAGGCTTTCGACTACGTTCCCTGCGGCCATGGATGCCCTGATTTAGGCCACCACGGCGAAAACGGGATAGACGTGAGACAATGTGGGGGGGACAGTATGGCCAACGTGACAGGCCGTGATTGCTAGGTGAGATGTTTAAATTGTCCATTTTTTCCACAGCAGTCACCATGCGGATGAGAGACCTTGTCAGCCGTCGTAAAACTACTTGTACTATAAGTGCATGCAACTAGACCTGACCGTAGGCAAAAGGGGGTCACGCAACTTGAGGGCGTTTTGTTGCGGGATGGGAAGCATTTTTATTCCTCGGCATTTCGCACTCTCCGCCTATAACTCTTCTAAAGCTAATCCACGTCAACAACTAATCGATCATCTAATTAATCGACAACTATTTAGATAATGAATCGTTTAAAGCCGTTGTTTAACTTAAAATTGTCCAAATCCTCAGATTTCAGCCTCTCAACAGTAAATATTCTTTGATTTCTGTCATCCTCCATTAAAGATTATCTTTGTGTTTAATCAAAATAAGACACTTGAAAACATCTGCTTTTACTTTGGAAAACAATGATCAAAATGTGTTGCTATTTTCTGACATGTTACGGATCAAACCAGTAACTGAATCTTAATCAATTTATGGAAAACATAATAGCCAGTTTAATCTATTTCTAAAATATTATTTGCAGCCGTCGTATCAATATGCTGTAATTGACATGTAGCTGAATCTGAAGCAGCCTCCGAAGTGTATATGTAACTAGTAGTTCTTCGCATTAATCAGTACCCGAGAAGTAGCTCTTAGTTTCGAAAAGGTTGCTGAGGACAACATCGTTCCCTCCCGTGTGATATTGCTTAATTGTTATTTGGTCTTGTTTGTCATTAAACAAGACTAAATAAACAACAATAACCAGTTTAAAAGCAGTAATCCTAAAAAGAACAATATTTTCCAATAAACGTTGATGCTAAATAAATTTCTTTCTAATTATTCAATTAATTGTTGGAAGGATCGATAGCTCACTCTCTCTCTCATACACACACACACAGCGTAAGTGTGTGTGTCAATCAAAGCCTCTTTTGCTTGTTTTGGTACAAGAAATGAATTAGTGAATTCGTTGTTGACTGGAAACTAATATTATAACTCATTTGTTGAGCGTCACTATGTACAGTATGAAAGTGACTTGGCATTGCCTTGCTGAAATAAGCAAGGATGTCCATGAAAAATCCATTGCTTGGATGGCAGCATATGTTGTTCCTAAACTCGTATGCATCTTTCAGTGTGAATGGTGGCTTCACAGACGGCGTTTAAAAAAAAAAAAAAAGTATTTATTTATTATTTTAAACTTTGCACAAATAACAGTCCGGATGGTCTTGCTCCTCTTTGGCCCGGAAGAGAGATGTCCATGATTTCCAAAAACAATTTCAAATGTGGACTAGTCAGACTACAGCACACTTTTCCACTTTGCGTCAGTCCACCTCAGAAGAGCTCGGGCCCCGAGAAGCATTTCTGTTAGTATTTCTGGATGTTGTCGTTTTATGTCTTTCACTTTGCATGCTGGAGTTTGAGCTTGGTTTTGTCCATGTAGTGACGAACTATGTTAACTGACAATAGTTTTCTGAACCCACGTGGCAATATCCTTTACGCAATGACGTAGATTTTTAATGCAATGCCGCCTGAGGGATCGCAGGTCACGGGCACTCAACGTTGATTTTCGGCCTCGCCGCTTACGTGCAGAAATTTCTCCAGATTCTGTGCCTCGTTTGATGATTTTGTGGACCGTAGATTGATGAAATCCCTAAATTTGTTGCAATTGTACGTTGCTCCTCCCAGACATAAAAACTTGGCCCCTCAGTCATGATGTATCACTTCAACCTTGACACGAATCACTGTATTACTTCCCTATTTAGACAGGGCTTTGGACGCATCTTGTGACATTTCAGGAAGACCATAAAAGGGCGAATTGCAGAGCAGCTATGGATACTAAAAACATACTACTCAGGCTGTCGTTATGATCATTTAACGTGTTCTAATAAACCTTGTGTGATTTACTCCTAATTAGGACGGCAAAATGATTTTTGTGCATCTGTGTTTGTGTGTGCGCGTTTGCATGGATTGTTGCTGTGTGTGGCAGCAGGCGACAGTGATGATGATGATGATGATGATGATGATGATATGCTACGAAGACAGACCCACTGCCCAACCCATCCATTCTCCCCCTGTCCGCTAACCTTAACATAACAACGCGCAGCCTGCACTGCTACATGCCATCAACACTCTGTCTCCCTTCTATTGTCCCGCCATCTTCCTCCTGTGGGTGCATCGCATTCCGTGACTCTTTTAAAAGAATCATGAAGGCTAAAATGAGCGCACACTTCACTTGCACTTAAGAGACGCTTCTCGTCACAGCGCTGAGCAAAGGAGAAGGCCTGCAGGAGAAAGAGCGCACTTCGAGAGGGAGAGGGTGAGGGGGGATGATGTCAGGCCCTAATGAGGGGAGAGATAATTGTTTTGTTTTGTTAGGCAGGAGGGGCTGCGGGGTTTGAAATGACATGCCGCACATGGTTTTTGGATGATGTGAAAAGCGAGGGGCGGAGGGATGTGGGCTTGATGCGAAGGTGGAGGATAGAATAAGTCTTTATTCAAACAGCAGTGGAGAAAATTCCGGCTTAAAAAGTGGTAAGTAGCAGCGCACGAGAATCGTAATATCAGAAATTTTATATATATATATATATATATATATATATATATACACACACACACACATTCTGTACAGTGCTGTGAAAAAGTATTTGCCCCCTTCTTGAATTTGTTTCCTCACTTTAATGTTCAAGATTAATAAACACATTTAAATATCAGACATAGATAACCTAAGTAAACATAAAAATGTTGTTTTTAAATGGGGATTTAATTTTTTTTAAGGAATTTAAAATTATATATATTCAGTTACCTGGCCCTGTGTGAAAAAGTATTAGCCCCCTGAACCTCAGCGCTGGTTGGGCCACCGTCAGCAGCAATAACTCTAATTTATGTTTTCTAGAACTGGCAATGAGTCTTTCACATTTCTGCAGAATTGTTTGAATTCGGCAACACTGGAGGCTTCTCGAGCATGAACAGCCTTTTTAAGCATTTCAATCGGATTCAAGTCCACACTCTGACTAGGTCGTTCCAAAACCTTCATTTTGTTTATTTTAAGCCATCCAGAAGTTGACTGGCAGGTGTGTTTTAGAGACTTAAATTATTTTGTTATTTTGGAATGTGGGAAAACCCATGCAAGCACGGGGAACACAGACACATGAATAGATGGGTGCGACTGTATATAATATATATATACATTAAGCAAAAGTAGCCTCCATACCTCCAAAACATTTAACAAACATAAGCCCGTAACATATAATGACAAACATCATGTTTTTCAGAAAGTCACTACGATCCGCTGAGGAAAAATCGATATATCCCCTCAGTGTTCAGGACAGAAAAGGCAGCCATATGGAGATCATAAAAACAATAAAATAATAATAATAGCTGCAGCCACAATGCAACTCACCCAACTTAAAAATCCATCTTGATCAGACATGCACGTCTTCCACACAAAAGACCCTCACTGTCAAAATAAACATTCATAGATTATTCACTCTGTCCATAAATTGTGATCGTGAGAAGGGCTCACATCTGGACGTAACTTACACTGCCACATCTGCTCACATTTATGAAAGTGTATGAAAGTTTGCTTTTATTTCTCGGAATCTGACAGGGGCGCCGTGCCGTCAGTGCAAAAAAAAAAACACACCTTTGTAGAGTCGGACATTTTGTGTGAGAAAACGACTTTGACGTGAACCCTGTATTTTCTTCATGTATCTGCAAAATCTTTGACCATAATGAAACAGGACAACTTGGCTTTGACTTTTTATTACGTTGGGGGGAAAATAGAGACACAACATTGGTGACCTTGCTTGCATGCGGTGGGGAAAAAAAAAAGAAGAAGAAAACGCCATCACCAAAATGACATCTGAGCACACTTTGGTAATCTGGCAGCAAATTATGCGGGTGGGCTGTGCTTTGCGAGCCAGTGTGGCGATTCCGCTCCAGACGCCTGTCACCGCTCCCGGCAAGATAGATGGCGTCGCTACGCAGCCTCCATCAGGCCGTAGCTGATCTGGAAGCGCCGATCATCAGGAGTTGAAGGCGAAATTGACACCACTCTCGCGCTCTATTTATTTATTTTAAGATTAATCGACAGTCATACAAATGTTAATGGACCGCAGTTAGTCGAATGGCCAATTTTCATCTGCAGTCATTTTGTCTGATGTTACTAGGCAACCTAGAATGAATAGGTAACAGCAACAGCCATTGCTAGCTCATTTAGCACTGCAATAACGCATCATAACATAACGCCGTATAACACGAGTATAGCCACTAAGGGCAGATGGGGTAGCAGACCCTCCAGACCACCAGATGCTGATGTTTTCCCTTTTCCCCTCCAAATATCCCTTTATTTGCCCTGCGGAATTATTAGTAGTAAATCTAACTACAAGGGGTTCAGTTTACAGTTTGGAGTTCCGTTCCAGTGGCGGAGAGCTGGCAAGCCAAATTTGTACTAAAGTCCAAAATCGCCGTAGTCTTTCACTAACTGACACTAATGCAGTAGTAGAAACATAATTACAGTAAATATTTGTAGGAAAAACATTTCTCGGCCATAAACATAAAACAATCAACTGAAAAACAGAATGGCTGTGACTGGGCTTGCCTCCTTGTGCCACTTGATGACATATTTTTTGATGCCACTATGAGTTTTGTACAGTGGAACCTCTAAAGGCGAACGCACTTCAAGTCGTACAGTTAAGACCGGTTTGACCCAATATTTAGGGAAAAATAACTTTCCCTAAGGTCGCGCAAAACTTCAACTCATTGGTCAAATGAAAATGAATGACAAAAAGAGCAATGCCTTTACCGGCTTGCACAAATGAAATGGTGCAAGCCGGTAAATGTTAATTAGTTAGTTGTTAATTTATAGTTAGTTAATTGTGCGATCTTCGTGACTAAGAAATGACAATTAAATATGACACTTGTGTGACAATTAATGTTAGAACATGAGGTGTAAAGTTAGTTTTATTGTTTTTTATTGATAGCACTAAAATGTAACTTAAAACATTTCCTTTACGGTTAACAAAGTGGTTATGTTGGCTGCAGTTTGACCCTCAAGAGAATATTTATATTTCTGTTATTTCCTATGGGGAAAAAATATTTTCAAATGTGAACAAATTGGAAGTTTAAAGGGCCTATTCTAGCTATTGAAGAGCAGTGATTTAATAGCAAAAATAAAGTGGAATTAAGGTACAAACTACTCTATGTTGTCTCGTAATCTTGATTAGTGTTGTTTTTGGAGTAGTTACCTACCATCGGTGTTTTTTTCCGTCAAGCGGCCAAGTGAAAGCGATTGTTCGGCAAAAATGATTATGTTGCATACATTCTGCCTAGCAACAAGTGGCCGTGCGAACGTGCGACGTGCCCAGAAAAAGAAAAAAAAAAACTATGGGCAGCTGGTTGCGAGCTAAAATTGAATTTCATCATCTGGACAATATTTTGGGCGAGTAGTTTAATGTCGTCTTCTCGGACGGGAATTAATAAGAGCACATCCGACAGTAAGGGAGAGTAATGTAGTAGCCTCTCAACATAAAAGATTCGTAGCAATAAATGTGTCACCCCTTGCCAGCCTGTCGGGTATCTGTGGGCAAGCACTCATCCTCACCGTGGTCTGAGGAAGAGGAGCGTGCCAGCGTGTGTAAATGAGGAAGATTGTGAGGAAGAGGGCAGTGATGCTGCAGTGTTAAAATGAGATAGGCTTGAATGAGTGTGTGTGTGTGTGTGTGGGTTTGTGGGGTACAGAGGAGGGGGTGCAGGTGGCACTGAGCTGGCGTGGGCCCGGCCTCACTGTCCCCTGGCTGTGCCAGCCTCCATCTGTCATCGGCAGGAACATCTGCAGCCCAAGGTGCCCTTGTCGCCCAGCGTTAGAGTAACGAGTTTGGCGTTTCCATTAGTCGGCCGCCGTCGCCTGCTTCGGCGTCAGCCAAGAGCGTGGCATTTTTCGGGTGCGTGAGCTTGTGTGTGTGTGTGTGTGTAGCTACCAGGCTGAGGATGAGAGCGCAAGCTGGAGATTTGTTTGTTGGTTTGTGCGCCTGCGTGTGTGTTTCTGTGTGTGTGCGTGTGTGTGTGTGTGTGTGTGTGCCAGAACAACATGGCAGCGCGGCACGTTGACCCAGCTGGGATGAGCCGGCATGTCGAGTCATGTCCCCCCCTGATGAGAGCTGGTGCCCAGTGCGCTCATGCCACTGCCAGCCCCCCCACCCATCCTCACATCTTCCCGTGCCCCATCTGTCCCCCCCTCCCTCTCTGCCCTCTCTCGTCCGTCACTCACCTCTCTGCCATCCCTCCTTTCCTCCCCCGTGCTCCTCACACTCTCTCTCCTCCGCATCTGAGCCATTCTCACTTTTTTTTTTTTTTTTATCTTCCTGTTCCGACAAAACAGATGGTACTTCTTTCCCGCTTCTTTTCATCCTCGTCTCTGTGCGACCCCCCCCCGAAATCTCCCCCTCTTCCAAACCTCAATCCCTCCTTCCACCTCATGCCTTGTTTCTTCACCATCACTCCACTTCGGCTAAACGCTCAGGCTTTCAACCTTTAAATTATGATTTTTTTAATTTTTATTTTGGGGATATATTCATCAAGAGCTAATTTGTAAACCAAAAAAAAAAAACAGAAAGGCAAAAAAGTAGTCGGCAACTAAACAAAAGAAAGAACAGCAGCATTAGTAACAGAAGAAAAAAATATATGTAAATTTAAAAATAGAATGAGCTCACCCCTACAGTGTAAATTTGATTGACTATTTAAATTTTATTGAAATGAATTTTAGATGGCAGAAATACTGAAGAAAAGTTTTCTTATTGCTGTTGCTCAACTTTCCACAGCAGCCATCACGATGAATTGCTTTAGACAGCAAACAGTTGAGCTTCAAGATATGATCAATTAACAATCAATTCAGTAATTATCCTCATCCCTTCTTCACAGTGAAGGCGGGGCAGTAGGAGATATTTTTTTGACACTTAAGCCAATTGAGAAGCTTCTAAAATGGCGCCATGGCAAAGAGGCAGTCATAGATGTAACAGTCATGAAAACATGCATAGTAAGACAAATTCAAAATGAAATTTACATTTCCTATAGGAATGGGCATTTGCCTTTCTACCGAAGATGTCATGGAAAGCTGGAATTGATCCCAGGTGACCTTTGGGTGAGAGGCGGGGCCACACCCTGTACGAGTTTCCAGTCAATCGCAGGGCACACCTTGACACAAATTGGCAATTTAGAGTCTACAATCAACCTCACATGTTTGTTTTTGGAATGTGGGAGGAGGCCAGAGGACCTGGAGAAAACCCACGCTAGCATGGGGAGAGAAAAGCCAGGATCTCCAACTGTGAGGCAGACGTGCTACCCACATCCAACTGACGTCATTTTGTTTTTCTTCAGACGGCAAAATTGTTGCGACTGTCTGCTCGTCCAATCATGCGAGTCCAGATCTCGACGCAGGCGAGCACGAAAGGCAGCATGTACCAGTACCCTTGGTACGGGATTGTAGTTGAGTGAATCAACAGCACCTCTGCTGGTTGCAGCCAGGTATTACACTCTGCTTTAACTCCCTTACCTCAACATGCCGGCACAGTGACGCGGTGGTTGGCACATCTGCCTCGCAGTTGCGATGTCCTTGGTTTGAATCTTGACTCAGGCCCTCCTGCTGTGTGGAGTTTGCATGAGCTCCCCATTTTCTCCTGGCACTTTGCAAAAACACGCATGGAGGTAGGTGCATTGAAGATAATCAATTGTCCGTAGGTGCTCGACACCAGTCCAAGGTGTCGTCTGCCTCTTGTCCGAAGTCAGCTGTGAAAGGATCCATCTCACCTCCGACCTTTATGTTGACAAGTGTAGAAAATTGCTGGATGGCTGCCTTAATATGTGATTAAGACTTGAAGACATCATTGATCTGCACACAAAAGAAAAGCAATTCAAAATAAAGCCATTTATCCAATATATACATGATATCGCATTTCCATGACTTTTGATTCATCCATCACGTGCTCGACAGGACTCCACTCTCGGCAACGTGACTGCTGTTTGTGTTTGCAAACACATGGTGGCTCTAACGAGCAGCAATCTGTCTGCACATTAATGAAGCAGAGCCTTGGCTGCAATTGTGTCAATTACCCACAGAATACTAATCAGAGCAGCACCGAATGAGACAAGATGGATTATTCCTTTTTCATTTGCGGTCTGACTGCTTCATGAATCAGTTTAGAGAAATTAGACGGCACTTAATGAGTTTTTGACACATAACCTTCTTTTAGCCAAGAAAGAGTCTTCAAACAATGTGAATGCAGCTTTTCTTTCGCACTTTTGATTCCAGTCCCTTTTGAAAACAAGTGATTTAAAAAAAAAAAATAATAATAATAATGTTGTTTTTTTTAAATTTTCTTCACTCTTGGCATCTCTCTCATGGGCCTATCAACACTTAAAAAAGTGTGTCGTTGAGAGCGAGTGAGTGAGATGAAGCAAAGGCAAGCGACAACTGCTAATCAATAAGATTTCTCCAACCTCTTCTTTTTCTCTTCCCCCCCCCCCCCCCACCCCAAGAGGCCCATAGCATTCAAGACGAGCCAAGACGAGCTTGGCATTGTAGAGCACGCCTTAAAAAGAAACACCTGCGAGGTGGAAGACTTTAAAAAAAAAAAAAAAAAGAAGTTGAGAGAGAGAGTGAGAGAAAAATCCTGCTTTTCGCAGCTCTTAAAAATGTTGGCAAATGTTCCATGGCTTTTTCTGGGAACAAAACAGTAAAGAGAAAGCTCTCCCATGCAAGTGAAGACAAAAGGGGACGCTTTTCCATAGAGACGGGAGGTGTCATTACACTTGAGACGCTTGCCAGATTTGGACTTTATCTTATCCTGTTCGCCCCCCCCCCCCCCACCCCCACTATCTATACCATCTTCATTTATTAGTAAAACAAATCATAATGAGTGTGTTTTTTTTTTTTCAAGGGGGGATTTGGGACGGGAAGACAAAGATGTGGTGCGGTGTGGCCAGGGATGGAAGTGGCGAGCGAGGGCGAACACAAACAGATGGCACTCTTGGCATGCGGCGCTCTCTTAAATCTGTTTCTGCTGGTTTTCCTCATGTGCGCGAGGCTTTAACCCCGTGCTAACCTGTGTCCTGGCCTGACCCGCAACCCCGACTGCTGTTTGTACTCGTGTACTGCACCGTGTGCCCGAGTGTGTCCGTGCTTGCCTCTCTGTCCAGCTAGCTACTTTGTAAATTGTGCCCTTTAATTGAATAAAGCAGTCCGCATGATTTTAATTGCAGCACTTGCACAGAATGCATGATTCAATAAACCCCTTTTAATAGGGTGTCATCAAGAGTGCTTAACACACTCACTGCCATTGACGACTTTAGAAGTCAAATATCCATGTTAACTGGGAAGGCTGGCAGTGAAAGAGTTAATACATTAGAACCGCCACCCAATGTAAAGTTTACGCCACCTAAATGAACAGCAACCAAAATCATTGTTTATGTTTCTGTAATGAGTAATACACCGGTATGACGATGCTCGTTAACCCAGATGATGTTTGTGATGCTAAAATATTATTTTTGAATGTTCACGACAAAAACAGTTTGAATGGGGAAAAAAATGTTGATTGAGATGATTAAGATGTCAAATTATAGTTATTCACTTGCATTCCTTAACAGTAAAGCATTGTGATGTTGTTTATTTGTGCTTGGCAATTCAATACAATACGTGGGTGTCACAAAAGTTGATGCTGATGTGCCGCATTTCAAGTTTTGTTTTAACATTAATGGTCGCACGTCTAAAAAGCTTGACTAAAAAGTAACCGCCGTAAAATGTAAAATCAATCAAACGACAAGTGGCAATCACGATTGGAGCTAGCCAGTTGGTCGTTGGGTGCTTGCGGCGAGCCGTGAACGTTAGCGTTAGTAAAAACGCGTCATCACCTCCTCAATGTCATAAAAATGTATAATGAAACTGAAATTAAAAAAGAACTACACACTTTTTGATGATACGTGATGGACAGGTAGTGTATAGGGAAGTGGGGAGGAAAACTTGATAGGGCAGTCGCTTTTTAATACCGTTTACGAAAGTGTAAAGAGTTAACTGATGTATATTGCGTCATATTTACATAGATGAATTACCAGACAGTTTATTCAGTTGATTGATCCTTTTACATGGACATTTCTGTCAGTGACAAACTCTAAAGGAATGAACGTTTTCATCAGGGTTGCACCACATTCAGATACTGCACAAACTACAAACACGCTTCGGCACTACCATATCGCTTAGTATCTACAGTAGTAGTATCTTATTAGAACAGTCGAACAGTGTGCACCAAAGACTTCAGGTTTATTTTTGTTTCCAGAGTCTCCACTCACTAGTGGAATAGGAAGCAGATAGAACATTTTGCTATCAGGCTGCTCTCCCTTGGGACTATCATCTGTTTTAAGTCCAAAAGACAGAAGACCTTTCATCCTCTCTAAAGAGGAGGCGTAAAACTTTCCTATTTGATAGAGGTGACACTGGAGTTGAGGTTTGCTCGTGCTTGCCGAGAACCATCCATGTCACCATAGGCCAACACCTTTGGCGGTTTTTCCAACAGTTTGTTGGTTAGTAATAAATTGTTCATTATTATTAGGGATGCACCGATGCCACTTTTTTTTTCAGACCGAGTACGAATACAAGTACTTACATTTGCGTACTCGCCGATACAAAGTACCGATACTTGATAACGCCGTTACGCCGCAATTGTGATGGAAATATTTTTTTAATCAATGTTCCAAAATTAAACTTTATTTTTTTATTTTTTTATTTTTTGCACTTGTTGAGTTTCACTCAGATATAACCCTTTTTTAGAGTAACTTGTCAAACACATGAAGACGATGCTCTGTTTTATTTTGGTTTATATATATATATATATATATATATATATATATATATATATATATATATACACACACACACATATATATATACTGGGCCAGTTGAAGAGACTGTTGCTCCAAGTGAACTGGTTAGTGGCCAGCATTATTTGGCACAGGTGCTTTCGACCCACGAAGCTATGCCACTGTTTGTGTGTTTTTGTTCTGGTTCTGGATTCTTGCATGACTTTTGCGTCATATTTTATCAGAGAGTTGACGTGTAATGCTCTTTGAGCTCTTCGGGCTCCACTGCATATCATCACTAAAATGATCTTAAGAATTGAAATGTGTGAAATGTCAAATGATTTTACAACCAAGGTTCAGAATATTTCTCCAGCTTGGAAACTTGCCATGGATACGCCTTTACTTGAATACTTAAAGGGGGGGGAATGGAGCAATAGTTATTGGTGCATATGACCCCATTTGCTTTACTTTACAAAAGTGCTTATTGAGAATTAAACTGAATGAAAGACCTAAATGAATTTACTGATGGGAGACACCTGGTGTGTCGACCGCCTATTAATGGCCACTTCCGTCTGTGTGACCACGTACATTCATGCGCTGACTACCATAGACAGACTATAGATTTTACTCAATGCGCATATCCGTGTGTGTGTGTGTGTGTGTGTGTGTGTGTGTGTGTGTGCTGGGGGAACAGCGGTGGTTGCGAGCTCATTTGCATAATCTCCCATTTAAAGGCGGGATGTGCTGGAAGCTGGAGGGGAGGGGGGAGGGGGGGGATGATGGTAAAGGGCCGCGACTGGAGAGGCGTACAAAGTGTTCATTGTGCAGTCACAGGATAGTGAGAATACCCCGTAGGGCCTAGTTTGTGTGTGTGTGTGTGAGTGTGTTTTGAATGTTTATCTGTGTGTGTCTGTGTGTGGGAGCCACACCTGTCAGGAGAGCCTGAGGGAGGCCACGATAGTGTTTGTCTGTGTCTGTGTGTGTGTGTGTGTGTGTGTGTGTGTGCGCGGGTTTGAAACAGATAGTCAATGGGATTCCATTAACATCGACGAGCATTAAAATCCTTGGGCCAAATCAAGGTTTTTATGTCCTAATTGTTTCCCTTTATTAACTTGGCTTGTTACCGTGCCATTTTCTTCTCTTTCGCAATATAATACAACCACACACATGCGCGTCCTCCTCCCAATCTCAGCAGCAAGCATCCTTGCAGCAGCAGCATGATTTAATTACTTCTCTTCCTCATGCCAAATCATAATCTACGCAAGCAGGCCGATAGGATCAGAGTGGGGAAAAAAAATAATGGTAAAATTAGATTTTTCTTTTTTTAATGGAACGGGGGGGGGTGGCTTAGGAGAGCCCAGAAGTGCTGAAGTAGCTCGTGGCTGCGTCTCCACTGCTAGACCGTAAATGCTCCGCAATCTGCTTAATATCCCCGCTGCTCTCATTAGATTAGAGAACATTAAGGAGATTGGGAGATTTGCACTCCATTGTTTCACTAAGACAACACGAGGGGCACAGAGGCCACGCTGCTAATAGTGACGAACACAATGTACAAAGGGGAGGGTTGCGATGGGTTAAATAGATAACCTAGTGGGAACTCAACAGCTCAGGTATGGATGTGACGATTCTCAAGATCGTGGCTGTTAAGAAATCTCAAACCGTCCCCTCACACCCGAAACCCTGCAAGATGTCCATCCATTGGTTTTTTGTTTTTGTTTTTGTTTTTTTTGTGAACAGAACACACTTTTAATTGGTTCACATACAAATTATATAACCCCAATTCCAATGAAGTTGAGATGTTGTGTTAAACATAAATAAAAACAGAATACAATGATTTGCAAATCATGTTTGACCTATATTTAATTGAAATACACTACCAAGACAAGATATTTGATGTTCAAACTAATAAATTTAGTTTTTAGCAAATAATCATTAACTTAGAATTTTATGGCTGCAACACGTTCCAATAGTTACATCACCTTTTCTTTTAACAACATTCAATAAATGTTTGGGAACTGAGGGCACTAATTGTTGAAGCTTTGTAGGTGGAATTCTTTCCAATTCTTGCTCGATGTACGGCTTCAGCTGTTCAACAGTCCGGAGTCTCCGTTGTCGTATTTTACACTTCATACATAATGCGCCACATAATTTCAATGGGAGACAGGTCTGGACTGCAGGCAGGCCAGTCTAGTACCCGCACTCTTTTACTACGAAGCCACGCTGTTGTAACACGTGCAGAATGTGGTTTGGCATTGTCTTGCTGAAATAAGCAGTGACGGCCATGAAAAAGATGTTGCTTGGATGGCAGCATTTCTTTCTCCAAAACCTGTAAGCATTAATGGTGCCTTCACATATGTGTAAGTTACCCATGCCATTGGCACTAACACACCCCCATAGCATCACAGATGCCTGCTTTTGAACTTTGCGTCCATAACAGTCCGGATGTTTCTTTTCCTCTTTGGCCCGGAGCACACAACATCCACAATTTCCAAAAACAATTTGAAATGTGCGGATGACTGGTTAAAGCGTCTGCCTCACAGTTCTGAGGACAGGGATTCAATCCCTGCCCTCGCCTGTGTGGAGTTTGCATGTTCTCGAGGTGCCTGCGTGGATTTTCTCGGGTTTCCTCCCACATCCCAAAGAACCATGCATAAGTTAATTGACGACTCTAAATTGCCCCGCAGGTGTCAATGTGAGTGCGACTGGTTGTTTGTTTGTATGTGCCCTGCGATTGGCTGGCAACCAGTTCAGGTTGTACCCCGCCTCCTGCCCGATGATAGCTGGGATTGGCTCCAGCACCCCCGCGACCCTAGTTCGGAGAAGCGGCTCAGAAAATGGTTGGATGGATGGATGGATAACACAACATCCCAACTTCATTGGAATTGGGGTTGTAAGTGGTACTAGCAGGACTTGAGATTTCAACATGCTCATTCAAAAATGGTATTTCTTTATTAATGTATTAATTAGATTAATTTATGGCATTTTATGTCAAATATTTATTGTCATTCAAAATACAGTGGGTCTTCATCTTAGGACTTAGTCGCGTTCTAGGGTGGCGACGTACCGTTAACACAAATTTGGTTCACAAGTTGGAATGTGCTGTCGTCTAAATTTGGACGTGTGCTCTTTTGTTCTTCTTAATGGATTGCCAAGGCGTCGGATCGGGACTCTGTATTGGCAGATACTTTAAAACAAGTGCTTCACACTCTGGTGCAAAAAAATATGATTGGGAAATCCTCAGTCTTGTCCTTATTTTCCTTCTTTAGACAGCAAACTCGTTCAACAGTGCCTCTGCTGGTTGGAACAAAGCACTGCACTCGTTTCCGCCTCCACCGGTTTAAGAGGTGATAAATGAACAACCCATTCCACAGAATCCACATTATTCTTACCAGTTGATTAATCAATTACTATGCCCATTCCTAAAAAGTGTGTAAATCCAAACTAATAATAAACAAATTTCAAAAGTCTGTGGAAACACTTACAACTGCAGTACGTGCAACAGTGAAATGTTGTAGCGAATCAATTAATCCAACAAATATTTTAAGTATTGGAAGCTGTTGCTGATCTTATGATTGAGACCTGATTGTATTGTGAAACGTTGTTTTAATCCAGATATTTACTGTATGATTTTACTACAGCATTAGTTTAGGGTTAGTACGAGCTAGACTACATATAAATTCTACCACCATGCTTTTCTATTGTAAACATGACTTTCCTCACAAAAACAGTGACACTCCCACCCCCTTTCTTAATAATGACAAATTCCTTGGCTTGCGTTGCTCAAGTGAGAACACACAAGTGTGTGACCGGCGTCCGCTAAAAGCAATGTTGCCATCTTTGGGATTCAGGAACGTTATCGGAGCTCCAAGTCCTAATTCCACATTGGGAATGCTGCCATCATTAACATAATAAGTCTACTTTCATGGCTGTGAAGGGGCTAGAAAGGAAAGTTGTTGTTTTCCCCCCCTTGCGCTCTTGGCTCGTGTAGTGGTAAAGTTCCTCGGGCAAGTATCAACAAATGAACACAAAAGCAGCAATCTTTATTGTGCAGGCTCCCAGCAGTCAGATTGGGTAATAATAAGAACCATTAAACTTACTGTATGTGCTCTCAAGCCCAAGGAGGCAAATGATATGGGCTCAGTTTATATACGAATTGAGAAATACACATTATATCTGACACTTTGGGACCAATCACTTAAAGCATAACACTTCCCATTGTTGAGGAAATAATGCTCAAAAAGTTGGTCCAAAATTTGGCACGCTGGTTAACTCATTTGCATCCCTGGGTGACTAATACGAGGGAGATGATTTTGTGTGTGTGTGTGTGTCGTGCTGGCTGATTCCGTAAAGCCACACTGGACGGCGGCTTGTGTTTTGGCCACTGAGGCACATTTTGGCAAAGTCCACGATGATCTGCATTCCTGCCTGCTAGCTCGGAAAGGTCACGTGGCCTCAGAAAGAGTCCACTCGATGGTCAGTGAACACTGCCGCCGTGACACCTACACAATCATTTCTTCATTATTTCATGGAAATGTAAATTACTATCACAAATAATGTGCTTTAGTGATATTGAAACGCACATTATGAGCATATATGCTTTCTTTCGTTTTACACAAGGATGACTTCGAGCCTAAATTTACGGAAGCGTATTGCATTCACTTGGATTAAACAAAAACAAAACAAAAAAACACCTGTTTTTCTGAGTCATTTTTTTGAGGGATTTGATTTTTTTGAATATTGTTTTCTGTTTTTCTGTGTATTTTTTCTGGTTTTCTGACTAATCCCCGTAGTAAGCAACTGGCTTATTTAGATTGATCAAGTTTTATTTTGATATGGGTTTAAGACACTGGGAGATACTCCTGTCTTTGAGTCACATAGATGGTATTGTTATTAGTCTTTAGAAAGAAATTTGTCAGAAAAACAGGGGTGGGGGAATTACTAAAAAAAACAGGAAAGAAATTACTCAGAAAAACAGGAGGGTAAATAGTCATAAAACGGGGGGAAATTAGACAGAAAAACTGAGAAAAATATTCAGAAAAACAAAGCCCTCAAAACATTTGCTCAGAAAAACAGGATTTAATCCAAGTGAATGCAATACGCTTCCGTACTAAATAGTTCAATAAATATATAAATATAAAAAAAATGGGCATACAAACTTTATTCATTCAGCTCACTGTGCCCTGAGAATGTTTCCAATATCACCCATTGCCACTAGAGGCCGCTGTGTCCACTGCATTGGCTGATTGCAAAGCACAAAAAGATGGATCTTTCTTTTTTTTTTTCTCCCTTCAAATTATTTGAACATGGTTATCTCATTATTAACGTCATGAAGTGATGTATAATTATTAGAATTTTTGATATTTGTATGAAAGTATAAAAGTCAGTGTTTGACTTGTTAATTTCAGCGAAACGTGAACAAATGAGTCTGATTTGCAGGATCAACATCACAGAAAAATAAATAATTAAAATAAATAAGTTTAACAATCATTGTTTTTTTTCTGCAGTATGTGTAGTATATAAATTCAATCGATTAAAATGTTATTTAAGATGCATGATAAAACAATATTAATTGTCATATAATGCATTTTAAAATGTAGTATACTTATTATAATCAATGAAGGGGAAATTCAACTTGCACTCAGCTGTATATATTTTGTGTTGCAGACCAGTAAGCAACTTTGAACGTAATAAATATAAAAGATAATAAATAAGAATATTGTATACGTGTACAAAATAAATGTAAAAATTCCCCCCAACCAAAAAAAAAAAAAGTGCAGTCTATGGTGCAGTTAGTTGTCACATTCTGTACAAAACAAAACAGCATTGTCCTTTGTAGTTACCTAAAAGTCTTATTATAGTACAGTAATTGCTGCTTAATTATTCCGCCTCACCTTTGTACTGCTGAGTGACTGACATGCACACGCATATACAGAAAGATGCCAGTGAGAAAACATTGTTTTAAATTTAAAGCTATAGCATTTTGATTCAAGTCAAGCAAACACAATGTTATTGCACAAACCCTTTTGTTTGCCATTCTGTTTATTTGAAGACTGCGGTATAATCCTTCTTAATTGCTTGAATTGTACTACTCTTACTTTACAGTCACATACTCTGACTCCAACGTGCAGCATTGGAGTTTTCAGGAATGTAAAAATTTACATATTTGTCAGAGTTGCCAATATTACATCAGATTGACAGCAACCAAATCCTGCTGAGTGTGTTGTTGGTTGGACAACAACATGGAACTCCTCACTGGTGTTGCTACTTGTGGGTGGGTGTGCTACCACTGTCTAAGCGTTTAGCTGAGGTTGGCACAAGATGCCCACCCACACACACACACATTGTATGCTTTATAGGATGCCCGCTGATGTCATGGCAACCCCACATCCTCAGAAAGGCGGAAGATGTCCCGTGCCAAAAAAAATGCCATGGTAACTTTTTTTTTTTTTTTTTTTTTTTTTTTAAGTTGCCCAGAAACCTTTGAAGCTTATTAAGTGAAACCGATGGGGAGACAAGTGGACAAGGAGAGAGAAAGGGGAGGGAAACTGGGGAAAGGCAGAGCGATTGGGAGTGCGTCCTGTCTCGCCGCAGAAATTGCGTCTTTGTTTGAAGGAAGGAACATTGGGAACCAGCTTGCTAATGGCGCCTTCAGTGAATTAAAAAAAAAAAAAAAAGAAACAACAGCAACAACAAAAAAGTTCCCCCAAACACATTGCGCCTAGCACTGTGCATCTGAAAGTGACGTGCCAACATCTCTTCGCTTCTCGGGCAGCTCGCGCAAGCCTGCACACAAGTCAAATGCCCCTCACTGATATAGACGGTGTACGCTACCTGCGGGTTTCAACTCGCCACGTCATGAAATGACTCCATTTCTCCTTCAGTTAGCTTGCGGCGCCAGTGGTGCTGCCCAGTGAGACAGTGTCAGGCTCTGCCAGTTTCATTAGCGCTGATGGATGACCTCATGACAGCCATTCCGCTCACCTCCACTTCAAAGAGAGCAACACAGCAACTTAGGACGAGCTCGATTGCCTGCCAAAATCATGCACGGCTTTCAGTTAAAATCTTCTATAGTGATCACAGACTCGCAGTAATGTACAAAAGTCTTCAGCTGCAGTTAGACGATGCCATTAGCAATGCTATAATCATGAGATGAGAGGCTCCAGCGTATCCGCGACCCAAAAAGGACAAGCGGCATAAGCGTTCCGGTTTTAAAAGCAGAACTTCTGAAGTGGGAGTTTGCAGTTTTTCCTGCGCAGTTGTGATAAACAGTCACAGAGAACGCTGTCCAGCTTCAACAAAATGGCAGCGCGAGCAATACTAAGCTAGCATTAGCACTGTCAACAAACCAGCGTTAGCTAGCCACAGCTGTTACGTTGGTAGCAGCAATTTATTTGAAATAGAGTGTTACTATAACACTACATTTATCTGTTTGAAGTTTTATTTTATGGACTGTACACTCAATGAAAATATCAAACATACATGTTGAGCAGAAATATTGCTAATGATGCCCCCCCCCCACCTAACCACCCCCGTCGTAGCCTTGTGCAGACCTGTTACCTTGGTCTTCAGGAGCTTTTCTGAAACCACAGCGGATGCAGAGCGAATGGGACCTCAGGCAACTGAGGGGATTCAGAGCGTCACACAATTAGCAACATTTCTACTCGACATGCACGTATATCACCTCTTTTTGATTTTTAATTGATTGTATATTCCAAAAAATAAAACTTCAAACCGATAACATTAAATGTTATAGTGACGTTCTATTACAAATAAGTCACGCTACCAACGTAGCAACTATGGCTAATGTCTGTATGCCAACGTTTACTTAACTATAGTCCACTTTTACAGGGGCATCTCAATAAATTAGAATGTCAAGGAAAACGGAATTGATTTCAGTAGTTTAATTCAAAAAGTGAGACTCATAGATTATATAGCTTGACCACACAAAGTATTTAGAATTACGGTGATTATAGCTTACATCTAACAGCCCAAAATTCTTGATCTCAAGAAATTAGAATATTGCAAAAGAAACTATCAAAAATATTTTGTATGGAAATTAGTTCGTATTTGGCCTTTTGAACATTATTCTCCCATGTGTTTCATGAATCTCTATAATGAGTTTCACGTTTTGAATTGAACTACTGAAATAAATGAACTTTTCCATGAAATTCTGATTTATCGAGCTGCACGTGCTCAAACGCGGGCACTGGGAGGAGTAGTTGCTTTCATGTTTCCGATAACTTGATCATGTATTATGTTCTTAAAGATAGTGAGCTCATCATACAGAGATTGGGGGGCTGTACTCGGTCTCATCCTTAGGTAGCGCCCTCGTGCCCGTGTACACTGTGGGCCTGGGACAGGCCTCGGCGCTTAGTTGGGATTTTTGGTGGCAATTTCCATATTGCCTGGGGTCATGTGGGCACCGTGCCCACTCCTGGTGTTGTGGGTGCCTACCGAGGCGTGGGGAGATTAAAGCGGGCGCACTGTGTCACAAAAGGGCCCGTCTAGTGCTTTTTAATTCGCCTATATAAGGGCACCGTGCCAAGCTAGCTCCCTGCTATGGCAAACACTCCATAACTGGCACCGCAAGTACTCCCAGCAAGAAAGCGAGGCAGAGAGAGCATGAGAAGACTTTCATTCTCTCTTTCACACACTTGGACACATGCTTGCATGCTTGTAATTAGCAGTCTGTTGCCTTTGCTAGTTTGCAGGGGGACTCCCAGCGTTATCATTCACGTCCTATTACCTCCGCCAAGCCCCCAGGAAGGAATAAATGTTTTTATCAATGTGGTTTTAGTTATTTATTCTCTCCGCCAACTCTTCTATCTGCCCGCTCGCCCGCCCGCCTGACTGCATGTTTGGTTTCTTACAAGCCGAACTGCAAAGCCATGTATAACACCACAACACGGTGTAGAGCAGGGGTGTCAAACTCATTTTTGTCGCGGACCACATTGTAGTTACGGTTTCCCTCAGAGGGCCGTTATGACTGGGAAACCATCAAAATCTTTAATCACCACCTTTTTTTTTTTTTTTTTTTTTTTCTTTTCCTGTTCGGCTGTAACTGCCTACCAGCCAAATCACCTCATCATATTATTACACCCGGAATTTATAAACTAGTTTTGGAATCAGAAATCAAGGGTAATGTGTTTTTCAACTATTGTTCATATTTGGTAACACACAAATGCTTGCAATAGCTCAGTTATTTACGAAATGAAATCATGTGACGGGCCGGATCTGGCCCCCGGGCCTTGAGTTTGACACCTGTGGTGTAGAGGGATTTCATGCGGATCCAGAAATCAGATCCAGGAATTTTTAATGTATCATTTATCAGTGCAGAAACTCCACCTGCCGGACACAGGTGTTTGGCCTCGGCAGAGGTCGACGCTCTGCTCAGTGCTCTTGTTTATGCGGTTTGTTTGATTGAATAATCACGGATTCAAGCCATTTCCAATTCAATGGGTGGAAAAAAGTGGACATGTGGACACAAGCAGTCATTTTTCAAAATGATATAAATGGAGGAAAAAGTCCATCATTTTGGGCGGCATGGTACCAAATGCACCGCGGCCCGGTGACTGCGAACCCCTGCCCGACACCACACAGGTGTTTGGCCTTGGGGGAGGTTTGCGTTCTACTGAGTGCGAATGTTTATCTGTTTGTTTGTGCACAGGATTATGCAAAAAAAAAAAAAAAAAACGACTTGCTCACTACTAACTGAAGACAAATACGTTTTAAATGTGGATCTGGATTTGTGTGCAGCTGCAGTATTTCATCTGAACAGTTTGGCTTTGGGGGACGTTTGAGCTCAAGTCACTCGAGCTCAGACCTCCAGCAACCTCGATCAAGCTCGAATAGTACGTTTTTTTATTTTTTATTTTTTTAACGGGATCATGCATGCAAACCAAAAGATATACAATTAAATAAACTGAGATTTATTCCCCCCAAAAAACTAAAATGTTTTAACTGTTTAGCGGAGGCCTGTGTTGTGGTGCATCTGTACGTTTGTTAACCTGATTGAAAAACAAAAACTTTACACCCAACTTTTTGGATGAACTTCAATTCTGTTTTGGTGCTGAGCCAGATAAGATCCGGAGTCCAGATTTATTTTTTTTTTTCTTCTTTTGCTAACAATTGTCTTGGCAACAATCTGCACTGAAGTGCTTGTTAAAGAGACAGAACCTTTTTGTTTGTTTGCTTGGTTTTTGCTTTTTTTTTTTTTTTTTTTTGCTTGATTGCAAAAAAGTACTAGCTCTAAACATTGTGGAGCGGGTGAGGCATGGGCCTAGTCGCATACTCAAATTGGTGCTTGCTACTTTTGTTGACAATTTGGCCTAGGTGGAGGTTTGTGCTCAAGCACTCATAAATGCGTTTTGTTTTGTAATCCTGCAAGTCAACAAACACAAGAAGTAGATGGATAAATGACGCAATGCTAAAACTTTTTTACAATAGTTTGGCCTCGGTCGAGTGAGGTCTTTGCATTTTCAGTGCTTTTGTCATTGCGTGCAGCCAATCCCAGTGATGTCACCAGCAGTGTGTGTGTTTTGCTGGATATTCATGCCCCTCATGCCCTCAGGGTGGTGGCATGATGCTAAAGGGCTTGTGCACGTCCATTTTGTGTGTGTGTGTGTGTGTGTGTGTCTGTCTCCTAGGTCCTCTTCCTTGTAGTTGTAGTCCAAATTCGTCCTCTGTGGCAGCCCACTGGCATCACTGCCGTTGATTCTGTGCAAACCTTTGTTCCATCCCTTACATTTCTGATCCAGAATTGTGATAATGTCATAACATGAATGGTAAATGGAAGCTTCTTCTCACTCCTCCATGCGTTTCTTCACCCTCGCTTTCACACTTTCAGACGGAACACGGCAGGACAACACGAGGCGTGACACAATATACGGATGAAGCGTGTGTGTTTGTGCGTGTGTGTCTGCATACAAACGCCCGTGTTAATCCAAGTCTCGGCGAGCATCTGGAGCCTCGACACAGTTTAAAGGGCTGGCTCGGTCTGCTACGAGCTGGACCGGCCTTCGCAAACACACGCGCGTACACGTACACACGCTGTCACAGCTATCTGGGGCACCAGAAGGCCTCGGCAAAGCCAAGGCAGAGGCTGCCCACCTTGGCACCACGAGGTGGGGCTGTGCTGGCGCTTTGAGGGGGGACAGAAATGGCACGGGATGGAGAGGAGGAGATGGATGGGAGCGGGGGGCTGGGTCACCTGGCGCGGGATAATAACCCTGGGAAAATGCCCGCAAATGCAGAGGGTGGAGGAGTGTGTGAATGAATTAAGGTGTGTGAGCAAGCGTTTGGGTGTTAAAGGCGCCGACCGATTGGGACGCGCCATCCTTATGTTGTCGTTATGGCGTCATAGCCTGGTGGGGCGGGGGGCTGGTTTTTACTCATGGGTGAATATTGAAGAAATTCACTCTAAAGCCTCTAGCAGTGTTTCTTGAACAGAAAAAGGCCACTTAACCAATTAAAAACTTTTCCGATCTCCTCTCTAAATGTACAGAACCAATGGGCCTGCTACTGCTCCAATAGTAAAGAGTTACACTTTGGAATTTTACACAGTTTAATTATTTGGTAATTGACCTCAGGTTCTAACGGGGGAAAATAAGTCATTTTAAAGTAAAAAAAAAAAAAATGTCTAGAACCCAAACAAAGACAGCTGCAAAATACTTTTTTTTTGTGGGTGTGTTCCCCCCCCCCTTCTCCCTCCCCCAGTGTTTGGTAACTGATAAGACAGAAGAATATAGTAATAATGGCAATATAAAAATTATCGGCAAAGGCACTTAAAGGTGTTTGCAACATTTGACTCTTTTCTATGTAGAATCATCTGATTTTCAGCTCATAGGTATCAGCTGGAAACAATCATTTTTTTTCACCAAGCGAGAAAATAATTCTGGGGTGCAAAGTTCTTTCCAAATGGAACATCAATAGCTTCATTTTTTTTTCATTACATGATGTAACGTTTCAGATTTTATTTCGTACCGGTATTTTAAGAGTGACAGTCACAGAGCAAGGCAGCAGTCTGTGCGTTTGCAGACAGCCGCGGTGCTCTTCCCAAAAAAACGTCAAGATCAGAGGGAGCAAAAAAATTGCCACAAGCTTTCGTCCTCGACCGCAGCTGCTTAAGAAAAATGAGGCACCGAGTGAGATGTGGAAACATTTTGCTTACACGGCCGACGGTTACGCCAAACCGAAAGTTACTACTAAGTACAGTAAGTCTGCAAAGCCTCATACAATATACAATATGGCTGAATAGCTCAATGAAATGGCATCGTCAAAGAGTTGGAAAAAGTGACAGGTTAACAATTATGACACATTTAAAAAACAGTTACCTTCAAATAAAAGTTTGAGTTTCAATTATAGTGGCCCACTGGTTGGCTTTGACGAGGCAGTTAATCAATAATGTCGTTTGTAGATGAGCAGAGGCGAGCATTCACGCTGCGCAGTTGCTTCGAGTCATTATACATTAAATTTAGCAAAAAAAAAATGCGAATCTGCGTACTATGTTAAAACTTTTATACATGTTTAAATGACGTATCGGATTGGATTTGGTAGACGGGTTGCACGGGTGCAAAAAAATGGAAACTCCTCAGTTCATAGATCCAACTCTGGAACTGTTTAGGACCCTTTCGAGTTTATGCATGCAGATGCACAGAGGTCGGATGAGGTAGAAGGTAGCGAAGCCATCCTTGATGCAGTCTGAAGCCCCTCCCCCAACACACACTCATGCGCCCACATGATGTCGTCTCCTCCGCTTAGCACCGCAGATGCCCGCGTTGCCCTGCAACAGCTGTCTCACCATGTGCCCGACCAAGTGTTGCCACCCAATGGAGGGGCGAGGAAGTGAGGAGCAGCAGGAGGAGAAGGCGGGGGCAGGAAGGGAGGGGACAAGTCATGAATATTCATTTGGGCCATTTTGTTTCAGTCTTTTTTTGTTTTTTGTTTTCCCCTTCCCATTACGCATAATATCTTTTTTGTTTGTTTTTTTGGTTTTAATCATTGGGCAAGCAGTTGGAGGTTGTGAGCAAAGTGTTAATCTCAATGTTTGTCTCTGGTTTGGTGCTGGATTTGGTGGAGGTGATATCGCCAGCGCCCATGCAATATACCCCCATCCTACACCCCCTCCTCCTGCTCCCCATTTCCTGGTCACAGGGTGCCGCCCCCCCAGAAGCAAAACAAAGAGGGAGGGGTCCGAAAGTGACGGGGCGCCCACCAATTGGCGGCCGACAATCTGGGCGACCAATAAGACGGGGAGGGAAGCATGGTAACAGCGGGGGCACGTAGAGTGGGGTATTTTCAAATGCAGACTCCGGTCCAAAAAGTCCGACGCCGGATCCAAACTCCATTCCGGCGATGGAACAAAATGGAGGCCAGGCATGGTGCGCCGCCATTTTGGGAGCAGCGTTTGGCGTACGCGAGCAATGTTTCCTAATAATGACGAAAAGAACGGTTTGAAATGCGGCGGTGAGGACTCAAACTGGCCTCAAGCATCGCCAACAGCTCCCAAATAATGAATGATAATGATATTATAAACAGTGGGCCACAGTTACTAAGATGCTGTAAAAATGACAAGCCGATTAACATGCACCAACCGGCCTGAGCTGCACAACGACTCTGCCTTTCCCCAAGACGAAAATGCTCCGAGGTCTTCGTTTATTCATGTTCATTATTGCGGAGGTGGTTGGCTGTTTAGCGACATGCGAGTCCAACCATCACTCACAGTAAGGGAATCCTTATGGCTTCAAATGTTGATCATTTATACGTTTCTTACGACTTTATTAAGACTTACTAAACTGGCATTTATTTGAACTGAATCACGGATATGCTGGGGTTCGCTTTATTTTGAATTATTTTTTTTTATATCTATTGATATTTCACAATGACAAAGTGGACGTGTTAAGCTTGTCAACATCCAACTACACAAAATTATGAAACATAAGTGCAAATATTTTTAGTCTGTATCTTGTCACCGTTTCAGCCAATCCTGGCAACCATGCCACTGAAAGTTTCTTAAGCGTGCAGTTACTCCATAATGAAAGGGGGGACAGCAATTTCAGGGATACATGCAAAATGTTCAACATAATCGTGAAAACAGAATATACATGATCAAAATGACACATTTTATCCAAAAACCATTTTAGAGTGGTTTTGGTGTCATTTACTATAACTGCTTATTACACACACTGTAGTTTGTAGAGCAGTGTGTGGGACGTCCCAAAATAACATGCATCTAATGGGGGGGGGGGGGGGGGGGGGGGGGGGGAATAAAAAAATACTAAATTTCAAGACGACTGAGCTTATTTGGTAAAATGAAAAGTAAAAGTATTGTAATGAATTGGGCTGAACTTGTGAGTTTCCAAGTGCGATTTTGACTAAATTGACTAATGGGGAAAACTAATCACCATCCATCCATAATAATCCATTATTTAAAAATATATATTAGTGTCTACGTGAATGTCCTGAATTCCATGCCAATGTTACAATGAGCAGAATAAGGTCGCTAATTTGTGATAGGGCGTGATAGTTGACTTGAATTGACGGCGAATACTTTAGACGGCATCAATCAACAATCACTTCCACACAAGCGCCTCGTATTGGGTTAATAATACTTTTGTCTTTAAATAGGATGTTGATATACTGGAAAAGGTACAACAAGGAGGTGTGCAAAACTCAAGGACAGATGGATGCAAGTGTCGAGCACGCTGCCAGAAAAACGATGGCGCTCTCTTCTTCCTATCTGCTGTCATACGGCACGCTAAATAAACGAGGATGAAGATCTCAAGTCAGATCTCAATAAAAGAAAATCAACTTTGGGGGGAGAAAAAAGTGGCAAGAGGAGCGAGTGGTGTTTGCTCGTTTAATTTTGAAAGGATGAAAGCAGACAGGCATAAAGAGGGGCAGACGCGGAGAGATCACAGCGTCGTGTCGCGTATTGGCGAGTAGCGCGCCGTGCAGTCTGCCTCCTAAAGCAATAAATCTGAAACAGCATAATAGATAAACGCAACTCAGAACACAAAATACCCTGCGAGGGAAAACTAATAAAAAAGCGAGCGATTAAGTGGAATCAGAGCTCTTAGGCGCTATCTGGAGATGAGGAGGGGAGTTTAGGGGGGGGGGGGGGGGGCGGCCGTTCGCCACACAAAGACCGGAACGGGCCAACACAACAGATGAGAGAGCATAGGGACGGGGGGGCCCGGGAGAAGCAGAGAGCTGAACGACAGACAGACAAGACAGACAGTTAGACGCAGAGACAGACTAAGGACAGGAGCGATGGAGGAGGAGAGAGACAAAGTGAGGGATGGATGGGGCAGCGGATCAGAGAGAGCCTCCAGTGTGTCTTGCTCTCCCTTTAAACCGCAGCCAGGAAAACAGATTAGGACTCTGCTTTTCTCCTGGGGCAACACACACACACACACACACACACATTTAGCCATCCTCCTCCACAAACATGAAAATAACTCCTCCTAACTTTGACACTGACCCGCCCCGCCCCAAGTGCGGCCGACGCCGCCTCCGCGCTTTCTGGATGCAGCCAAGCCGGCGTTTAGGCCCGTTTAGGTGACCCCGCGCGGCGTCGGCCGACGTTTGCTCAGCGTTTAGGACACAAAGACGCGCAAGCGCACTTTGAACGAGCGAGCGTGGGACAGTTTGTCCTTGATAGATAGATGTTGAACTCCGCTGGGCATGCAACCGTTTTTGGCAGCAGATGTAGGTGCTCAAAATGGACCATGAGGTACTAGAACCTTGACATTTCTCCAAAGCGTCAATACTCATTTTTGTATTTATTTCATCATTTAAAAAAAAAATTATAATAATAGTCTTTTTTTTTCACATAATCATCATTATTTACATCTTGCAATGATAAATTGCAAGGTTCTATAGATTGGATTACTACTCTTGCAAAAGTACCATTGGGGACAAAGAATAAAACAACCAGTAAAAAAAAATAAAAATATATATATATATATATATATTTATCAATCATTATCATTTTGGTTCAATGTACAGAGTTGCACAGTAATTAAACTATAATTCTCAAAAAAAAAAATATATATATATATACTGTTGTATTATACAATACATACTTTTTTTTTTTTAATTGAAAGTCAAGGAGTTAAAGTCGAATGAATAGCTTGAAATGGTGCAAAGGTAAGTTGTGAATTGCCAGAGGTAAAAAAATAAAAAAAAAAAAATAAAAAACAGGTAAGGTTATCCAAAACTGAAAACTATCGTACATGCCAAAGGTACTTTAATGAGTCGAAAGTTTGTATTACCTTTTGATTGATAGATTGGTCCCATCGCTTTTTTATAACTTGGTTTATTTGGTCTACTTTCAATTCAGAGTAAAATGAGACAATGTGCATCACAAAAAACAAAACAAAAAAAAGGAAATTTTGGGGTCTTCTAAAACTCTTGCCCTGTAGTGTATATAATCCATCCATCCATTTTCTGAGCCGCTTCTCCTCACTAGGGTCGCGGGCATGCTGGAGCCTATCCCAGCTGTCATCGGGCAGGAGGCGGGGTACACCCTGAACTGGTTGCCAGCCTATCGCAGGGCACATCGAAACAAACAACCATTCGCACTCACAGTCATGCCTACGGGCAATTTAGAGTCTCCAATTAATGCATGTTTTTGGGATGTGGGAGGAAACCGGAGTGCCCGGAGAAAACCCACGCAGGCACGGGGAGAACATGCAAACTCCACACAGGCGGGGACGGGGATTGAACCCCGCACCTCAGAACTGTGAGGCTGACGCTCTAACCAGTCGGCCACCGTGCCGCCAGTGTATATAATGTATTTGTAAATATAGAATCAAAAAGATAAAAAGACATTTGTTTTGTCAGACATTCTGTTGTAGGACCTGATTGTTTTGATTCGATTTTTTTGGTCTTAACAACATTTTTGTAATTGATTGAAATAAAATGGACTCACTTCCAAAACAGTATCGTTGGTACTGAACGTACTGTCAGGATATGCCGTCATGCCATTATTTGTCATACTTCTTCATTCATTTAATTACATTTGGTCCATTTTGAGCAGCAACTTGGCAAAAATGATTCCATACCCAAAAGGTTACACAGAAAAAAAGCGCTAGTAGTACAAATGCTTTTTTTTTTTTTCCCCAAGAAAGAGCTCATAGACACATTTTTTGATTCATCATAAAAAAAGGTAAACTATCTCATAGATCATAATTATCATGTTATAATAAAAATAAATAACTTTCATGGCTTTGTGGTTGACAATGCGATTCATTTTTTTGTATATTTCAAGCAAGAACAAGCTAAGCGATAGTGTGTAATATTAAGAACGCATTATACTTTATAGAGTGGCACGCGTTCTCCTGAATATTTTTTTTGTATTAGTTCTTCGGATTGGAAAATGTGATGACCTTTGTGTCACAGCCGAGTCAAGTGTTTTTGTTTGATAACACACTGAACCGAAAGAAGCTGAACGGGTTGTACGAGGTGAACGCATCGTTTCATAAAACAACATTAAAAATGCCCCATTAAAGATGAAAGGGCCCGCCTAACCACGAAGAAAAGTCCTTCCTGGTGTTATATCATTTAATTATGCTTGTTTGCTGGGCGCTATGCTGAGCAAAAGTATGTAGGACGCACTAAAATTCTACGTGTCTGTTTGCCAAGCTTCTTTAATGTGTCATTGTTTTAGGGCTGTTGCATAAATATGTTTGTTAGCATGTACAGAACAAAGCCAAAAGCTTTGGTTGTTTTAATGTACTTTTTCACAGCTGTCATTCCGCCATACTTGTGACAAACAATTTCCGCAAAATTTGTATAGGGGTGGCATACGGGTCGAGATATATTTGCAAGAGGATCTGGATAAAGTTGTAGATCAAAGGCTTTACTTTCACTATTTAGGTTTTGCAAAGTACTACGTTCAAGTGACTGAATAATGATGGCTTTTCCAAATACAGCACATTTCCTAGTATAGCCTGCTAAATATATTATTCTTATATAATTAACTGTGAAAATAACTTGTTTGTGCAGTTGTGACGCAAACAATTGAGTTAATTGCTTATTTCAGCATGTAAGTACAATAATTTAACCAGATTTTTCTAGAGGGTTAATGTGGGAGATGTTTGTACACTGTTTTGCCAGAACCTTTTGCAAGGAAGACTATATAAATGTCTAGTAAAATTGGTTTAGTCGTACAGCACTTAACTTTTACTGTCTTTTAAAATCTGATTTCCTCCAGGAAGCACAGCGGTAGCCTGCTAGGGCTAGCACGGCTCACAATCCTGAGGTTCGGGGTTCGACACTCGGCTCCAGCCTTCGCCCAAAGTCAGCGAAGATATGCTGCAGCTCACTCGCCGGTGACTCCGCCGAGGACAAGCGCCATAGAAAGTAAATGGACTGGATGACTTTAAGGTCCCACGAAGCTGGCATTTATCTGATTTTGCCTTTTGCTTTAAACAGAACGCAACAATCGCGGGATATTGCTGGAACTCTGTGGCTTCTCGCAATCAGCTACAGTTATATCCCACATATTCACAGTTCACAAATTCACCGACAGTATTTGCCTATTATAATTTTTTTTCCCTGTGCAACCAATCCCCATCTATTTGCTGAAAAACTCGTTTTTTTATTGCTTTTTCTGGTTAGCCCTAAGATGCAACAAGCCAAAGCCCTGTTGAATGGGAAAGTAGTAGTTACGGCTGTGGAAAAAAAAAACAATTGGCTAACTCGGCTATGTCGACCACATAAATTGTTCAGTGCGAACATTTTGGCCTCGAAACAATAAAAAATATTGATAAAAGAATATTTGCGCTGTCCGGAACCATGTAGCCAGGTCCATGTTTACCGCAGGGACATTTGTTGGAGACGGACACACTGTTGGGCCCGTGAAAAACATTGCCAAAAACGACAGAGGAGTGTCTGTAAGTGAATTTTAAGACACTAAATTAGATGGATTAGATGATGTACATATAAGACAGCTGAATGGTAGTTAGCGGGTTTTCTAACCTAAAATGGTAATCACTATTTTGCTAATGCTAATCGTGAATGCTAATTGTTATGCCAAAAGCTGATTTCGTTGTCTCAAATTCTGTACAGAGTTTATACCATACACTCCGTACCAACATATAAGATACATACAAGAAATATGAATCCAAACGGTTATTCCAAGCTTATTTTAGACGCTTCCTCATTCGGGACATTCCCTGTGTGTGTGTGTGTGTGTGTGTGTGTGTGTGTGTGTGTGTGTGTGTGTGTGTGAGAGAGAGAGAGAGAGCAACCTCCTGCAGGAAACCGCTGCTGGCTTCCGACTGTTAACCTCTCCGAGAGTGTGGAGTGGGAATGTGATGGGCTGGCAACAGTGACTGGAAGAAAAAAAAAAACTACAAAAAAAAAAAAAAGAAAAAAGAGGGCACCCTCCATCCCGTTCCCATGTGCCAGGGTCGAGCATTCCTCACCCTCCAAAGGCCGCTTAGCAGCCCCCACCTCTCGCTCTTCCTCTCTTGCTCTGTCTTTCTTTTTTTCTTTCTTTCTTTCTATCACTGCAGCACTCGGCAATGATGGTAATTTTCACATTTCCTCCCTTCGGTTCCTTCCTGCCGCGATGATTCCTGGCGTCTTTGCGGCCGCCGGTGAGCGTGCAGAGGTCCGTGCGGGCCAACGTTTTGTACGTTTGTGATGCTAGACAACACTCGTGCACTGTGCCCAAGTGCCCGCCTTGCCCGCCCGCTTAAACAAAAAGGGCATTGTTTGTTTCCTTCTCTCCTTCCCCTCCTTCTTCTGCACTCCTCACATGGAGGCACAAACATCTCGAGCCTGTTTTTTTTTTTTTTTTCTTCCTTTTTCAAACTGGGAGTTCAGATTGTGCAGAGGTTGTGAGAGGCCAACTTCCCTTTGTTTCCTGCCTCATTTGAATGCGACTGACCGGCCACAACATTAGGTACACCTGCACGATTGGACGACATCCGATATTCCAAATTCTTCGGCAACCAAGATCACTTTTTGACTGAGGGGAGTAGTTGTAGAACTTGTACCGTTCATCATTAAGACGCTTTGTGTATCCAAATAACGTAGGCCGAAAGATTAGAAACGGTGGCGTTCTACAACATTGGAACCAGATAAACATGAACGGCAAAACTGGATATCATTAAATAGAAGGGAATACACCTTTATTTGCCCATTTAGCTCATTGTTAGCCTGGGGAAATGTTTTGCTATACACCCTTTCTTCTTCTTTTTTTACATAGATACATTGTTTATTGTGTATTGTTTGTTAGATTGGCCTGATATCATCTTTTGCAATAATATATATATATATATATATATATATATATATAAAGCACGTAAAATGATCTAAACTTTTGATTTTTTTGGGCAAATTTGTGATTTCCTAAAATTGTAATTCAAATGCTTTTGTTACCCGGAATAATGTGAAATTTGAATGCTGACTAACTGGATCCACAGTGTGGGGGAAAATTAGTCGTCTGCTGTCCAGGCCAGCACGTTTCCCTTCAACAATTAATTATAAAAAATTATAAAGCCAGTTTAACACCATGAAAATCCATATATTGGTCTTATCTACATGACTTTTTTGGCCAGTACATAATACAATAATTTAAGAACAAAAATAATTGTGTGTTCCCATTGGTCTTCTTGTCTCGTCCCTGTCAGATTTTAGGAGAAGGTAGAAGTTCAAGCCCAACTAACAACTAAATGCTACCTCTTCAACATTATCCAAGAGAAATGAAGACATCAAGAAGTACAAATTTAGTACATATGATATAATATAGGCCTCATTTCTAGGTATGTACTCATAATTACCACCCAAAAGTCTTATACAAATGTACATATGCAGTATACAGTACATGCTGTATATCTCTCTCCCCCTGTACCTTATAGTGACCCTTTTGCAGCATATTTTTATACATTTTTTTTTTTTAAAGCTGGTTTATATTTGGACATTGCTTTAATTCCTCACGCGAACTGTTGCACAGTTCACACCACTAACTGACAGACAAAACCAAATCTTTTCGTGGTTGTGCATATGTTTAACGTTTGAAATTTGCGTTGAGCTCGCAAATAGTAATCATCGTCATAATCATAATAATCCCCATTCTGAAAGCGAATTTGCACGTTTCCCACTCGTTGTTTGTTTTGTTTTTGTTGCGTTTTTGTTTTCTTTTTTGGGGGGCGGGTCGCTTCTCGCTGGACTGTAATGACCTCTTGTCGTTGTTTGGCCGAGCCTCAGCACAACATTGTCAAATTGTTCCAAGGAACATGCAGTAGAGCTGGTGGAGCGGTTTTTCATCTGGTCCAATAGTTTTCAAACTTTTTGGACACCAAAGTACCACTTAAAAAAAATACTCAACTCTCCAAGTGCCAATGTAATGACCAACATAAAAAATAAATAAATAAAAAAATAAAAACAGCAAAAGTTGTCAACAGGTTGTTTCCATAGCTACAAGCTTGAATGGAATGCGTCTAATTGTGTGACGTGTTGTGAATGTTGTAGATTTGAATGGGATTTGATCCAGTGGTCTTCTGCCACACTTTTCGCAATCACTGCACCAGTCAGTCAGTCTTTGGCTTTGTTAATGACGTCAATGTCCCCCCACACACACTTTGCATTTAACATGCTTAATATTGAAACCTTGCATCAAATATGACACCTAGATACGTAGTATATTTAAATTTTATTTTATTTTCATCTGTATCACCTCGTGCGTATGCTTAACGATAGTTTAGTCAAACCATATTTCAAGCATGTTCAATTCCTTGTCGATATATATATATATATATATATATATATAGAACATTTGCAACTCTTAGAATTTGTCGCTGGTGGGCAGTTTAGTGCTGCATGCGTGCGAGTTCGTGTGCTCTCGCGGCCTTAAACTTCAAGTCAGCCTGATTCAGCTTCCACTTGCACGTCTTTTCTTTTCTTTTCTTTCTTTATTTCTTTTTTGTCTTGCAAAAGAGGCAATCTTTTTCATTGCTTGATTTTGCTCTCATTCAAGCTTTGTTCCTGTTGCACAAAGCCCAGCAACAAATAAAGCAAAAAAAAAAAAAAAAAAAAAGAAACGAGTCACGCGCTGGAAACACGTGGCATCATGGCGATCGAGGCACCATACATTATAATAATAATAATAATAATTTATTATTATTATTATATAAGCCACAATTGTGTCTTCAATGTTGCATTAATGATTCTGGTTTTGTGTTTTAATGAACAAAAGCATTTTCCCCCCCTGACGCAAAGATGTGAGATTTTTTTTTTTCCATTTTTTAAAAAACTTTTTCTTTATTGCGGTTGAATAATATATATATATATTATATTATATATATATTATATATATATATATATATATATATATATTATTCAACCGCAATAAAGAAAAAGTTTTAAAATAAAATAAATGGAAAATATATATATATATATATATATATATATATATATATATTTTTTTTTCAACCGCAATTATATTATATATTATATATATATATATATATATATATATATATATATATATAATTCAACCGCAATAAAGACAAAGTTATATATATATATATATATAACTATATATATATATATACATATATTATTTTTTTTTACTACAAACGTATTTTAAACGTGGTATATTTCATTGTATTTATTTTATTCCATATTACTATAATGTCAGTGAGCATTTTAATGGAATATTTTGCCAAAGAAAACTATGACTTTTGCTGTTTAATTCTCTTTTTATCTAAACTCGAGAGCTCAATTAACTATAACAATTAAAATATAGATGGGTTCATCTTTGTAAAAACGGGGGAGGGGGAAAGTATGTTGGGCCTTCACTGACACAGACAAAAGTGTTTGTTTTCTAAATCAAATTGGACATTATTAATTAATAATTACATATATATATATATATATATATATATATATATATATATATATATATATAATTTATAATTTACGTTTAGAGAGGCACTTTGGTGTGTATAAACTGGTAATTCTTCTAACAGGTGAATATCCATGTAGCAGCTTTCATCACCCAGGGTCTGCAAAAACATAAAATGGCGCAATTATCATCATCATCATAATAATATTGTACTTCTTTCAAAGCACGTTTTTAGTTAATCAAATCGATATTTGTTTAGGAAATTGATTTGGCTTTGAATTAAATGTACACGCAGTAGTGACTTCAACGAATTCAGAGTCTGTTGAGGATATTAACTAAGTTAATCAATCACACTCCTCTGTAGTGTTTATCTTTTAAAATAGAATTCATTTATTAAAAAAATAAAAAAAACAGCCTAAATTGATTTTGGAGGAAATATCGTACATTCACAAACGCACAACAAAAACAATACATAGTTACACGTGTTATTATCGTAAAAATGAAATGTGCAAATTGAATATTTTAAAGATTCGTTTAAAAAAGAAAAAAAGGGTCAACAAACAAGAAATCAAAATGGAATTGCACAGCCATTATTCGTCATTTTTCAAAAAATTCATTTGTCTCTTCCTATGACGTCCTTATGAAGGAATATTTGAAGTGTGTTAAATCACATTTTTATAAACATAAATCATTCGTGCGCGTGCGTGTGTTGGGGTCGTGGGGGGGCTCCTCACACGTCATCCTGCTGTACTTCCAACACTTAAACAATCCAAATGAGGCCATATAAACAACCCCCCCCCCCCCCACCCTCCCTCCCCCAAAAAGAATTAATTTAAAAATATATAAAGAAATCACAAATTCGATCGGACGATGAATAATTGACGCGACCAAATGTGAGAGGAGGCCATCGGTGAATTATTGATGAGCCGTCATATTGCAGGAATGTCTGCTGGAAATAAGACGGATAACGACACGCACACAAACACACACGCACACGCACACACTCGATTTCTAATGTGCACAAATCAGAATTAGAGCTGCAGCCTGCATTTTGCGTGGCCAGTTAAACTATGTTGCAAGTGACAACACAAATGCAGCACATTATTTCAATTTCTGAAAGAATAAAAAAATAAAAAATAAAAAATAAAAAACACACCTAACAGGTTTTGTGGATATGTAGTACATGTGTTGTTTATGATTTGTTCATTAATCAGTTCAGTCAATTCGTTTGTGATTGGAAGTTTTTTTGTTTTGTTTTTTACTCTGAAGTGTTGAGATGAAAAGGGGCTTTGGATTGGACACTTGTAAAAAAAATTTTTTTTTTAGGGCAACTTTTGGTCAAAATCAAGTTTACGGTTTCATTCTAATTTCTTTCACACAGGAACTTCGCAAAAATGACAAAAACACTACCGTTCAGAAGTCTGGGGTCAGACAATTTCGTGTTTTCCATGAAAACACAATCCAGATATTATTAATGTGGTTTAAAGAGGTGTTTTTCTTAATTTAAAAAACACAAAAAAATTTTGAACGTTACATGCAATTCAGAGCAATACTAAATTCTTTTGGTGCATGTGACGAATCAAACCTAACTAAATTTGATCATCCACATGTTATTTGCATAAGCATCTAACATAAGAAACAGAGACGATATTAATATGAAATAGCTAAAACATTTGACTCTGGACCCCAATAAACTCTGTTCGACCCGCACCCCGACGTTTGGAAACCCCTGGCTGTATGTAGATGAGCCAACTTTTCTTTGCGCACTTTTGCCTCCTGGTTGCGCCACGCACGCACACGCGCCCGCGCCCGCGCGCTCGTTCACGCGGGGCGGGAGGGTTCCTAATCCCCGCCGGTGCTCCTAATGCTCCTAAAGCCGCAGCTGCTCGCCGTGGCCGCAAAGTCCGCGCAGCTTTTATTCATAATTCAGCTTTAAAAACAAAAACCAACCAAACAAACAAACAAACAACAACAACAACACTTTTGCAGCTCCCATTTAGCGCGCGCAAAGTCCGCGAACGTGCGTGTGCGTGGTGGATGCTCGTTTTGGGTTTGTTTTGAACGCGGGCGAGTGGAGAGAGCCAATATTACGCATGCACCGAGCTTTTTTTTTTTAACGCACCGAGTTGAGATTCGGTAGCCGCTCTTTCATCTTGAATAGGGGAGGTGGTGAGGGAACAAGGGTGACCCCCACCACCACACTCTAGTCGACGTGCAACTGCGCGTGAGGATCCACGCACACCGAGCGAGCGAGCGCGAGAGAGAGAGAGAGAGAGAGAGAGAGAAAGAGAGAGAGAGAGAGAGAGGTGCGAGTCTAAAAACAGATCGAGCGAGCGCACGACGCGCGAAGCGGCCAACACTTCTCACTTACTTTTATTTCTTAATGTATTTTTTTTTGGAAGTAGTCAGATAGAAAAGAGCACAAAGGGACTCCGACTTACCGTGCATCCCGTCCGCCTTGTGTTGGTCGACTTTTTTTTTTTTTTTTTTTTTTTTTTTTGGGTGAAGCGGAGCGATCTGCAGCCCAAGTTTGGCCGCAGAAGGACGCACGCGCGACCGCATCTCGCAGCATGGCCGAGCGGCGTTAAAAGCCTCGAAAAGAAATCGGGAAAAAAGAGCTTTTCCCCCGCTCGTCTTTTTTTTTTTTTCTTTCTCTCCCGCCATCTCGCAGAGTGGACTCACTTTTTGAGAGTGTCTGAAGGTCTGGTGGGTTTTTGTGTGTGTGTGCGCGCGCGTGTGTGTGTGTGTGTGTGTGGAGGTTTCCGGCAACAGCCAAGAGAGCAAGTCTTCCTCCCTCTCTCACTTTTTTTTTTTTTTTTTTTTTTGGAAGCTGAAGTTTTAAAGGAAAATGGGGCATTGAGAGTGTTGGCAGATCTCCCTGCGCTATAATGGTACGTGCTGTGTAACTCAATAGTTTGCCTTTGTTGGCTGCGTGTGTGTGTGTGTGTGTATGTGTTTGTGTGTGTGAGAGAGAGAGAGAGAGAGAGAGAGAGAGAGAGAATGTGAACATTAGATTAAACGTTGCAGTTTGGCGGCGTTTGTGCTTTTTGGACGCAGGCCCGTGCACACACCTGAGTATGTGTGTTATTAAATATTAAATGAGCGGTTGTTGGACGTATTCTTTTAATTCCTGCTTTCGTAAATCATCCAAAGGCCAGGCTATAAATTGTGGGCAAAGATCCAACAATTGGACGAATGTTTATTATTGAATATGTAATATTGAATCTTTTTTTTTTTTCCCTACAGTTCCTTTTTTAATTTTTATTTTTTTCAATTTTGAACTGCTTGACAGGCCGGATAAAATGCTCCAATAAGCCGTGCGTGGCCCACGGCCTGCAGGTTTCCCACCATCTGCTTTAACATGTGAAAATGTGATGATCATTTTGCGTGTGTGTGATATGCTCGACTTGTTTGCACAAGTGAGCCACTCAAAGCTATAAAAAGATGCAGCTTGCAAGCATGCAGAGCGATTCATGAAGATCTTCGCTATCATGATCAAGATATGTTTTTTGTTTTTTTGTTTTTGTTTTGTTAATCTCTACGACTTAATTTGTGTACTTGACGACAGCGGAGGTGAGCCACATAGAGAGTCTTTGTAAACCCCCCCCAAACAAGTGTTTTATTAGCCCGAAGAGGATGTGAACTCACCAATGTCGACCTATATGCAAATTAGGCAAACCTTGTCCAGACTGATTTAAATTTTTTATTTGTATTTCTTTTATTTGCTGCAGCAATCCCAATGAGGTTTTAGTTTTGCTTCACGTTCAGTAAAATGCATGCTAGGAGATCAAGATTAAAGAGCGATAGCAGCAAGAAAATGAGAAATAAAAGGAAAATGATGAATGACATCTTTTAGCTTTTGATTGACATTTCAGATTTTTGTCTTCATTTTTTAAAAATGTATTTTTATTTTTTGGGGGAGGGGGGGGGGTAATTGTTTAGCCAGGAACGCCTTTGAGATTAAAAAATATATATATATATCGTTTACAAGAGTGTCCTGGATTTAAAAAAAAAAATGTCTCATTTTGGATTAATAGTACAAAAATCAAAATTTGGAGATTAAAAAAATTGCATTGGACAGTAACAATAAATTTATCTCTTATATGATTGATAGGATTATAACCATAATCTAATATAATATATCCCGGTAATATGTCCTGTTTTTGGTGTAATACTAATATTAATGTAACACAGTAAAATGATGGGCAATAATTATAATTTGGATGTTTATCATAGACCAAAACATACCAATAGCTGTTGAGATAATGTGTAAAAAAAAGTTTAAAAAAAACAAAAACGTTAGTATATTTCTTTTGGATTGTATTCTCCACGAGGCCTCATCTCGTGCGATGACTTCCTTTTTCTAAAGCGGCGGCGATTCCCAACCAGGCTGCTGTGGCAAATGATCCGATTTCACTTGTTTTGTCAGAAAATGATTTACTTACGACATATAATGTACCGTATCGTGTTTCCCAGATTCCCTTGTGACTTGCAAAGCAATCACTTGGTGCCGCTTCTGTTATTTCCTCCTCCAGTGCCAGCGACGTATAGTGTCAGACAGAACACTTAAATTTCTCTTCCACTAGGGGGCAGAAGGTCAAATTAACCTGTTGCCAGTCGTACAACAGAGTAAGTCAGGACAGATTTCACACTCAGTGAGTCATTTTGTGAGTAAATGTAGACAAGACGAGAATCATTGATATTTCAGTAGTCGTAGTTTTTCTCACATTTTTCCTTTGGCGTGCTGCGAGATTTTCCAAATGCAGAGTGGGTGCGTTCTTATAAGCGTACGTTGCCATATCTGGTGCCCTTGTGTGGTGGCGTCACCAAAACGCTTAAACGGCGTTAAGCCCTTAGAACACGTGTCAAACTCAAAGCCCGGGGACCAGATCTGGCGCGCCACGTCATTTAATGTGGCCCGCGAAAGCAAATCATGCGCGTTTCTTGCGAAAATATAAAAATTGCAAATTGTCTTAACCTTTAATAACATTGAGAATTGCGAGCCTTTTCGTTAGCAGTCCCCCTTTTAAAATAAACTCAATAATAGTTGAACAGTTTTCATTAGCGTCTGATTTCAAAATTAGTCATCCATCAATTTGTTGTGTATTTGTAATAATGTGAGGCGATCGTATATTTACAGTGGGGCTGCAACCAGTGATTATTTTATTGATTAAACCATCGGTTATTTTTTCGATTAATCGATGAGTATTAAATCATATTTTTTAAATTTCCATCCCTTAAACAGGAAATTAGTTCAAATTAGTTCAAAATGACGCGGCACGGTGGCCGACTGGTTAGAGCGTCAGCCTCACAGTTCTGAGGTGCGGGGTTCAATCCCCGTCCCCGCCTGTGTGGAGTTTGCATGTTCTCCCCGTGCCTGCGTGGGTTTTCTCCGGGCACTCCGGTTTCCTCCCACATCCCAAAAACATGCATTAATTGGAGACTCTAAATTGCCCGTAGGCATGACTGTGAGTGCGAATGGTTGTTAGTTTCTATGTGCCCTGCGATTGGCTGGCAACCAGTTCAGGGTGTACCCCGCCTCCTGCCCGATGACAGCTGGGATAGGCTCCAGCACGCCCGCGACCCTACTGAGGAGAAGCGGCTCAGAAAATGGATGGATGGATGGATAGTTCAAAATGCCCAAACATAAAAATGATTATGATTCATTTGCTGGTTTGGTCCGTAACACGTTGGAAAAAAATGTTAGTCATTATTTTCTCAAGTAAAAGCAGATTTTTGCAAATGTATCATTTTGAAAAACACAAAGATAGTAAGTCTGCTTTCACGAAGGACTACAGAAATTGGAGAATATTTTCTGTTGAGAGGCTGAAATCTTGATAGTTTGGACAATTTTAAGTTAAATTCATGGTTCTCTAAACCATGAATCGATTATAAAATCGTCAGCTATTTTGATAATCGATTAGTTCTCAATTAATCGATTAGTTTTCAATTAATCGATGAATTGTTGCACTTCTAATTTGCAGTTTCGGATTTGCTCTGAGGGAAACCATAACTACGATGTGGCCTGCGACCAAAATGAGTTTGTCACCTTAGAAGCTTACTGATCTGAACTCCAGTATTTGGAATTTCCCCAGTAAAAATGTATGTGAAATCTTTACAGAGACGCGATTGAATGCTGACCGATTCCCATGTTAAATTTCAGTATCAAATCCGACCCGTTGCGTGCCCAGCTGGTGTTGCATACCAGAACATCCACACCAGCAGCTGCAGGCATCTCCAAATTAGTGATTTGTAACATCATCCCTCCAATTATCCTTCATTGCGGCTTAAGGTTAACACTTGATTAGACATCGGTGTGTCGTTGGCGGCGGACGAGATCTCGCTCCCTCTGCTTGTGTTTTCATTGTGCCATGATCATTTCGCAGTCTGTGGTTGTCGAGAAGCAACGTCTCAGCCAAGTGGAGGCAAAGACGTTGGCGGCTACCAGCCTGGGAAGGGGGCCGGGGGCACGCCACCTCCATTATTCAAATGTTATTATTATATTTAATGACGTGCTGATTTGTTCAATCGTCCTACGTGCGTTGTAACGCGACTCCATGCTTCCTGTCCGTTGCCGTTAACTGGGCAAAAAGGATAACCACAAAAAACACCCTCGACGACACAAAGGGACGATTGTACCCGCCCCGACCGCGTCGTTAAAAGCGCTCGCAGGCCTGGGAGCGAGTGTGGTTTGGCTCGCCTAAAATGCCACAACACGGACACGTTGGGAAGTTAAGGCGCTGAACAAACTGAACTCAACGTTGCAGCCTGGAATGTTCCATGTCAAACAAATTGAAAAAGCAACACAAAAAAAACAAAAGAAAGACGCTCTTTAAACCTTTGGTCTTGTGTAGGGTTACACATTTGATTCTCAAGAAATTCATAGGAAATGAGACGAGAAGTTGTGATGTTTGGCCAGCAAGATGAGGATCACTGCACGCTCACAAACCACCAACGTACTCAACATCAATGGCGGCGACGCAACCCACTAATATAGCTGACATGCGTCAGTAATACACACACACACACACACACAGTGAGAAAATGCAAATTTGTTTGGGCAGGAACATGCAATATTTTGCAATAAAATGCAATATACTACCACAAAAACATTTTCTTGTAATGAAAATGTTATAATTTACCATGACAACAATGTCTTAAAAAAAGTCAAATTCTGCAATGAAAACATTTTATTTTGGCATGACAATGCAACTAGACTTTATACCGATCGGATCGGCTTGCTCGGTAACGGCCGATAATTTGCATTTTATGATGATCGGCTTTGTCATAATTCGCCGATCCGATCAATGACATCATTGATCAGTTCCACAAAAGACATTTACTCTGCGTCGCCATCGTGTACAGTAAATTTGAAACCAAAAGCTAGTTTATTTTTACCCTTGTCGCTTTTGACGTAGTACTGTAAATCTATCTGAGCGCCAATAAAGTTATTTTAAAAAGCATGTTGGCGGTGTGGGACAGACAACACGTCTGAGGCGGACAACACGTAATGCCCGGATCAGACTACAAGACAAATTTGGTCTTTCACGATTGCACTGTCAAACTACATTCAAGGATTGCTTGAGATATGGTCACGTACTTTTAATACGATACGGCTCGCAAGCAGGCAGCAAAACGTTATGTGGCCGAGCAAGCTAGTGCTAGCCCTAACGGTTGTACGTAAACATGCCGGCGTTCTGTCAAATCATGCTCTAAAGTTTTAGTGTGTGTGAAGAAATTTAATTACAATAATTGAATTACAGTAAGTTAGCACCCATTATTTCCGTCATGTTGTAATGTTGGTTTGACCTTTCTGATTAGAATACATGACCTGTCGAGAGAATATTTTTGAAGATACTTTGTATACCGTACACAAGTATATACAGTAAATGAACATGTCATTTAAATAGACACATTGCCCCATCTTGTGATCGGATCAGTTATCGTTTTTTTTTGTTTTTTTTTTAACTCTGTAATCGGCCTAAAAAATCCTGATCGTGTAAAGCAGAGGTATCAAACAAATTTTTGTCACGGGCCACATCGTAATTATGGCTTCTCTCTGAGGGCCGTCAAGACTGTGAACCCATATAAAAGAATTATCACCTCATATAATTACATGACAAATTTATGAATAAATACTTTTAAAATCAGAAGCCTATAAAGCATTTTTCAACTAGTACATTCCTTTTCAAAGGGGGGTTGGTAACAAAAAATGCTTGCGATATCTCAACGTTATTACAATAGAACACAATTAGCAATTTTGGTTTTGCTTTCGCAGGCCACATAAAATGATGTGGCGGGCCAGGTCTGGCCCCCGGGCCACCAGTTTGACACCTGTGGTGTAAAGCCTAGAAATGACATGAATTTTGCTTTAAAACAATGTTATATTTTCCCAGAAAAATGCTTCCCACGAAAACATTTTTGCCAAATTGTAATTTAGCATGTCGAAGCTATAATTTCCCCCACTTGAGCTATATTTTTCAATGAAAATGATCTATTTTGGCATGACAATACTAGAATTTTCCATGAAATATGCAATATTTTGCCCGCACGAATACATTTTATTTCACCACGACAAGGCAATATGTCACGAAAATGCGATTATTTTGTCACAACCACGTAACATTTTGGCATAACAATACAAAATTTTCCATGAAGGTGCTACATTTTGCCTGAAAAATGTGTGGTTTGGCCCACGCAACGGTGTGGATTAGGCTGCCTTGGGAAGTGAGTCCAGCGAAACTGGAAGTTATCTGGTGTGCAGAGGTGGCGTAGAGTGTGAGCAGCGTGGCAGCAAAAATGTTGCAGCCTGGAACCTTCCGCGCTACAATTGGCACGCCATTATCTAAAGGCACCGTTTACGGACGAGCCTGTCGAGCAAGATCACGATAGTTTACAGGCGGGGTGCCTGCCTGAGCTGATGTTCAGGTGTGTCACAATGTGTGCGAACTTGTTTCCCTCGCACTTCAGTGAAAATGTTATCTGCTTAACTTTCAGGAAAAGCTCGCGCACCTGCGCTCCCATCCGCTTGAATTTCCCTTTGTTGTGTTGCCATTGTCCTCATTTGACACTCGCGAAGCGAAGCCGCTGACTTAGGTCTTGCCACTGCTATAAAATGTTGTATAGTAGTAAATAACACAAAAAAATGAAGTCATTGATTTTGTTGGGAACTTGAGGTCATCCAGTAACGCATGATCCACAAATATTGCTGCCATGCATCATGAGAACCTTGATATTGAGTCTTCAAATGCCATATTTTAAATGACAATGTTATACGTCCGTCCATTCGATTTTCTATGCCGCCTATGCTCACAAGGGTTGCGGACAAGCTGGCGCCCATGCCAGCTGATTTTGGGCAAGAGGCGGGGTACACCGTGGACCGGTTGCCAGCCAATTGCAGGGCAGAAAATGTTATAATTACCATCTGAATGCAGTATTTTGCCCCCCCCAAAAAAGTCATATATTTAGTAACGGCTACGTTAACCATGAAAACATTATGCATTGCCACATAAATGAATTATTTGGTCACCAAAATTTGACATGCAATAAAAAAAATGCTACATTTAGAAATAAAGTTATAAATTGCCACTTAAATGCATTTTTTTGTGGACACAAACATCATACTTAGCGATGCAAATGCTAAGTTTCACCACACAAACTGTATATATTGCAAAAATAAAAAATTTGGCCACCAAAAATATCATATACAGCCATGAAAACAATATGCATTGCCACATAAATGCATTATTTAGCCACAAAAATCTGTTATCATTGAACATGCAACATTTAGGCATTAAGATGTTATATGTTGCCCCACAAATTCATCATTTTTAGCAATAATTCTTCATTTAGCTATGAAAATACATTACCACTTAAATGCATCATCTGGCCACAAAAATAGTGATAAAGTGATATAAGGTTGCCCACCCAACCCCCCCCCCCCCAAAAAAAAAAAAAAACTGAGAGAGAGAGATTATATCTAAGCAATCACAATTCCGGCACATTATATTTTTGTGCGATCAAGTTCATTAACAGTGTTTTTTCTGCTAATTGCAGTAGTTCTGCTATATGAAGAGGTTTTGCTGTACTTTGCTGTGACCTCCATGACCCTCAAGCGTAGTGAAATCATGAAGGCCCACTCATCCATCCATCCATCCATCCCTCCATCCCTCATTTCCCAATGTCAGTTTCTCATCTTCTTTCTCACCCCCCTCAATCTCCTCTTGAGACGTCAGTGTGAAAAATAGTATTTTTCCAACATATCTCCCGAGGTTGCTTTGGCAGGCGCTCACACGGCGGCCGTGTCTGCCTTTCATACAGCCCCCCTTGCACTCGCTGGAACAGATCGCCGGTGACGCCCGCCCACCCGGCCTTCCGCCCGCCCGGTGTCTTTTGAAGAGGTTGCCATCTCTCGCAGGTTGGCTGGACTCTCTTTTTTTGCATCCCATCCTCCAACGTCTCCTTCATTTTTTTTAACCTGTACCTTAAACATGGGCGATTTCTGCTCACGGCTAACAAATCAGGCTCATAAAAACCAATTTCAACAGCTTGTGGTTGAATTGCTTGCAGAATGAAGGCGTGTGTGTTCCCCAGCAAGTACGTGATGCGTTGATATGTTGCCATTCATGCGCTTTCAAATGGAGCCATGTGAGAACAAATTCCACCACCGGGGCCCTTCATACAATGCTCTGCAGAGGCGTGTGTTTGAGTGTGCAAGTGTGTGTGTGTGAGCAGTTTTTGGGAGATGTCACCTCCCAAAAATTTGGCCATATGGTGGTGAGCACATATAATAGCGACCGAGGAGGAGGGCTGGCGAGAAATAACGTCAAAACTAAGCGCGTCTTTTGTTACACTTTATATAAAAAAAAAAATTATAATAAAAATAAAACTTTGATCAGATGGCTGAGGAAAAAAAAAAACAATCATACAAAATCCAAATCGCATCCCCCTGCATATTTGTGGAGTGGGAAAATGTGTCTCAATTAACACATTTGCATGGGGCGATGATGGCGGACTCCAAATAGGTCACTGACTCAATCTCCCGCCTCCGAATCCTCCTCCTAAAATGTTAATTAAGGAGGGCTTTGAGATTTTTCTGCTCAGGGCTGGCCATATGGGCCTGGCATATGTTTTATATATATATATATATATATATATATATACACACACACACACACACACACACACACACATATATATATATATATATATATATATATATATATATATATATACACACACACACACACACACACAGTGCAATTTATAATTCATACAGCGCTGCGGGAGGGAGTGTTTGGGGGCCTGGAGTTTTTCTTTTTTTTTGGGGGGGGGGGGGCTTACTACAAAGGGGAGTGAGTATGTTCGGGCCTCCCAAGTGGCAGGTAGCGAGTTTAGCCTATTTATTAGCTTCATGTTATCGACGGTTTCACAATGGGATCAACACCTGTTTCTCTGGCGGATGACTTAAAAGAGCATTAGAATGGCTCTGTGCTGCTTGCGCAATAGGAAATGAATGGAAAGCATCTATTGTGTTTTCAGTCATAGTACGTGACGCTCAATTAAAATGGAGTCTGTGTTGAACCTCGT